>NC_069501.1:790665988-790833488 GCF_027579735.1 Bombina bombina | reverse complement strand
TCCCTAGATACTTTAGTTTGCGGGTCTGGATGCGTAAGGGGCATGAGGAGGATAGTTGGCTAAGTTCATCAGGGGGGAGGTTAATATTTAGGATTTCGGATTTAGTTTTGTTTAAATGGAAGTTTGAGTGTTTACCATATTCCTCAAATTCTCGTAATGCTTCGGGTAATGATCTGCAAGGGTCCGATAATGATAGCAGGACATCGTCCGCATACATGGACAGTTTGTGTTCTTGGTCCCCAATTTTAATTCCCCCGATCTTAGCATTGGTTCTAATTCTTTGGGCCAAAACCTCCATCACCAGCACAAACAGCAGTGGCGAAAGAGGACACCCCTGCCTGGTGCCATTTGTTATGCTAAATGGGTCAGAGAGGATATTGTTGACCCTGACCTGTGCTGAGGGGGCTGTATAAAGTGAAAAAACTCTATGAATAAAGGCTTGGCCAAACCCCATCTTCGACAGGACCGCCTTCAGAAACTTCCAGCTGATCCTGTCGAAGGCTTTCTCGGCGTCAGTTGAAACAAAGATCGCCGGAATCTCATTCTGTTGGGCATAATTTCCAAGTAAAGTGGCTTTGATGGTGTTGTCCCTTGCCTCGCGGCCCGGGACAAAACCCACTTGGTCAGGTGACACTAAGTTGGGTAGGAATTTATTTAACCTAGTTGAGAGGATTTTCGCGAATATCTTTACGTCTACGTTAAGGAGGGAAATGGGGCGGAAATTTTCTGGTTTATTAGCTGGTTTGCCCGGCTTGGGGATAGTCGCTATGTGAGCTAAAAGCATGGAGGGGGGGAAGCCCTGAGAGGTGTCTATAGAATTGAATAAACGGGCCAAGTGGGGAGCGAGTACTATTTTGTAGGTTTTATAATACTTGGCACTAAAGCCGTCTGGGCCTGGGCTTTTGCCAGAAGGCAAGCCCTCAATGGTATGTAAGACTTCCTCAGGAGAAATGGGGGCATCCAAAACCTCTGCCTCTGTCTGTGACAAAGTGGGTAAAGTGACCGAGTTCAGATATAGGCTCATATTGGGGGAAGGTTGTACATTATCGTCCCCTATAGAGAGGCCAGGAGAGCCCTCCAAGTTATTGAGGCCTGAGTAATATGTCCTTAGAGTTTCAGCTATACCAGGACTGCTAGTATGGGTATTGTTTGACTTGTCCACTAGGGAATGAATGTGTGATTTCAGGGTCTTCCTCTTAATGGCTCGTGCCAGCAATTTCCCCGGTTTGTCGCCAAACTCATAGTATTTTTGTTGGGTCTTCAATGCCATTTTTTGGTGTTCTATTGTGTGGATGTCTTGAATGTCTTTTCTAGCTTGTGTCAGTGCAGTAAGGGTAGTATTGTCTTTTGGATCTTTTTTGTGTTTGATTTCTAATTCTCTTATGTTAGATAGAAGGGAAGAATATCTGACGCTTGTCTGTTTCGCCAAAATGGCTTTTTGTTTGATCAGTTCCCCTCTAAGAACGCATTTGTGTGCTTCCCATATTGTATGTTTAGGGATTTCAGGTGTATCATTCAAAGTGAAATAGTCAGTCAAAGTGTTTTCAATCTTATTTCTAATTAGCTGATTATTAAGCATGAAATCGTCAAATTTCCAAATAAAGGGCCGGTCCGGTACTGAGGGCCATTTCAGTCTGCAAAGAACCGGGGCATGGTCTGACCAGGTCATGGGCAGAATTTGAGTGTTCAACATTGATGCCAGTGTAGACTGGTCAGTGAATATGTAATCTATTCTGGTATATACATCGTGGGGATGTGAAAAGAATGTATAGTCACGTCTTGTAGGGTGTAGGGTGCGCCATGTGTCGTGAACTGCAAGTTCCTCCAGTCTGCTGTTGCACTGTTTAATAATTCGCTGTGGAGCGGAGGCCACTCCCCTGGAAGTATCCAGTTGAGGGTCTAGTGGTAGGTTGAAGTCTCCTGCGATGAGCAGAGCTCCTTTCAGTAGGTCCAGTATTTTGTTGGTAAGTATTGTCATAAATTTGTGTTGGTTTTGGTTGGGGAAGTAGGCGTTAGCCAGAGTGACTGGGCGGCCATGCAAGGTGCCTACCACTATTAAATAGCAGCCTTCTGGATCTTTCTCTATCTGCTGTACAATAAAAGGCGTCGAGTGGCGGATAAGTATCCCCACTCCATTTCTCTTAGTGGTGCCAGATGCAAAAAAGGTCTGGGGAAATTTGGAATGTAACCAATTCGGCTCTCTACCTCTTTTGAAGTGCGTCTCCTGTAGGAATAATATATCGCAATTTAGCCTAGTCGCATCTCTTAGGAGATGGGACCTCTTCTCTGGTATATTAATTCCCTTGACGTTTAGGGACATGATGGAAAGATTATGAGCTGTTTGGGAAACCATTTTGTGCTTTAAGTGTTTGTAGGTGACGAGGGTTCAATGAGCGAGGGAAAGGTGAGGAAGTGGTGAGGGGAGAGGAAAAAAAAAAAAAAAAAAAAAAAAAAGGGGGGGGGGGGGGAGGAGGGTAAGAGGAAAGAGGGGAGGAAGATGAAGAAGGAGGGTAGAAAAAAGAAGAGGGATGAAGATAAGTGTGAAGTGAGAGGATGGGTTAGTGTAGGGACAGGTTTTAGTAGTAGCAGAGAAACAAGAAAAAGAAAGACTTGTACAATTCCTCCAACCTATTAGAGAAGAGGGTAGAAGGTTGAAGTAAAATAGGTGTGGGGTCAGTATCTCCACACCCGGTCAATGAGTAGATGTAACATGTAATATGAGAATCAACTTAGAAAATCGAAAAAACAAGTGCAAATGTAAAAACAGGTACAACATTATTTGTAAATGGAAGGCCTGAAAAACAATAACATTTACAGTAATAAATACAACATTCTTCCTTTACAGAACCCTACAAGATAAAAATAAAACTAGTGAGCTGGTTCCCTTTAAGGGGGATTTTATTGCCCAGGCCAAAGTCTTGAGTGTGTAGGGCCTCCTTGGAAGGGTCAGGGGTAAGTCCCCCTTGCGTTGGTCCCTTCACTTCTAGAATAAATGCCCATAGGGGTAAAGGGTAAACTAGATATGGCCCCATCTTGAGCAAATGGGGGATGGGAATAAGTAGGGACCTATCGGTTCAGTTGCCTAGAGCAGTGGGCAATTTATAGTATATAAAGTGAACTATAGCGTTTTATGAACACCAGACATTAAGTCATGCAGGTCAAATTGCTCAGGAATTGCGGGTGTTATGGGGTATTATTTAACCTGGGCGATGTTATTGGGCATGTATGAGATGTCTTATTGTAGGGACAGGAAACTGGGAAGGCTGTGCCCTCGGGTATCTATGTCTAACTAGAATTAAACTAAGAACTACCAACCTAAATGAGTGGTTGTGTGGGACTTCATGGTGGGCGCCTGGTAGTCGCAAAAACATGGTAGTCTCCGCACATAACATACTTCATTAGGCAACAAAACATATTAAATCCCAACTTAGATAACTGTAAGGGGAAAAAGAACAATTAGTAATCAGACAATAACAGTTAAACCCGGCCTTTTCAGGGTACAGCGTCTCCAGACGCATAGTCAATGCTATGGGAGAGTTATGGCATTCTGTGCCCCTGGGATAAATGAGTGTAACGTTAGAGTCTCATAAGGCTGGGTTTTTCAAGTGTCCCTTGTGTGATAGGAGCCCTTAGAGCTTTGAGGTGGGAAGTCCTGGGGAAAAGTCCCGGAAGACTCCGGTTGCTGGATATCTATATCAAGTGTCTTGCAAAACTCAGGTAGGTCATTTGGGGACCTGTAAATGGCTTGCACGCCATTTTTGGAAGCCATCAAACACACCGGAAAGCCCCACTTGTATTGTATCCCATTAGCCTGGAGCTCAGAGGTGATAAATTTGAGATCCCTTCTTTTCTGTAGAGTGATTAGACTAAGGTCAGAAAAGATTTGTATAGGGATTCCTGCGTGAGTGAAATTTTTGGTGTTTCTTGCCTTTAGTGTGATTGATTCCTTGTCCTTGTAGCTAAGGAACTTAACAATTATGTCTCTAGGTGGGGCCTTGGGTGGGGGCCTAGGTCTGAGGGCCCTGTGAGCTCTCTCGATAGGTATGTTTGGCGATTCAGGTGTGCCTTTCAGCGTGCGAAACAAGTCCTGCAGATAACCCTCTAAAGCCTTTGGGGAAACGGATTCAGGGGTCCCCCTAATCCTAATGTTGTTGCGACGCCCCCTGTTGTCTAAATCCTCAACTTTTGAAAGTAAAAACTGAATATGCTCCTCATGGTCATTAAGCAGTTGAGAGTTGGTAGTGACTGTTGTTTGAAGGGTTTCATGTTTGGCCTCTAAGGCCTGTACTTGCTGGGTAACCTGGGTTATGTCCTTTTTTATGTCACCAAACAGAGACCTCATTTCTGAGAGCACTTTATTAATGTCCTCTTTAGAAGAGATGGTGTTGAGGTCATGTCTTGTGAGGTATACTTGCTGTTGTGAGGTCTCTGTGCTGGGTATTTCAGCAGCCATGTGAGTGGGAGAGGGGGGTCTGGATTCTGAGGGTTCTAAGTTAGGTGGTGAAACTCTAAGAAAATTAGTGAGGCTTGAGGACCTGACTCCTTTTTCAGGTTTATTACTATTCTTCCTGCTGGCCATATTTCACAGTGAGCATCAGACCAGTAGACAACAGATGAGAGTGACAGGGAGAGCACAGTGAGACTCTGCAGCAGGCCTGTTAAGTGGTTAAGGCAGTTAAGTCTATATGGGCCCCACGTGGCTCTAAGTGATTTTAGCGGTCTGTGAGCGATGACTTAGGGCAGAGTGTAAGAGAAAAAAAAAAGTCTCTATTATGCTAGCTGTCTCTTTCGATGTAAGGCTTTGTCCCTGAATGAGAATTTGGCATGCAGGTTGGATTGTGTAAGAAAGCTCCGTGTTATATGCATATGGAGCGTAAGGTGTGGAGCTGTTTTGTAAGGGAGGTCTCTTACCGGCTTCTGAGGGTGTTCATGCGATCTCCGGTAGTGATCTCTTAGCCTCTGAGATAACCGCCATGTATCGTCTTCCTCCGTGGTGCGGTGTTCCCGCCAGCAGGCACAGCCGTTAAAGGCAGAGTTCAGTGAAAAGCAGCTTGCTCTATTCCCCGCTGAGTCACTTTGCGAGTATTTGCGGTCACGATGTCCTCCGAGTGTGATCAGGGGAGCAGGTTTGTCTCAGCAGTCAGCACGCCTCCACTGTGTCGCGTCAGGGAGCCGATGCAGGCCAGGCCTCAATTCGTCAGCTTCGACACAAAGGTATAAGAAGTACAGCTCCGGAATGATTTCAGCCCTAAGGAAGGTACAGGCTATTGTTGTAGGAAGATCGGTGAGGGAAATTATCAAAATTTAGGGTGTTGATATTAATTTATAGGTATTAACCGGGTGTGGAGCATCAGAGCCAATTTTTATGCTGCCATCACCCTGCGTGGCCAGGCTCCGCCCCCACAATCTGTATTATTTATATAGATTTGCAAAACAATTTTATTTTTAAGTTGGTACTAGATTTTGATAATTTTTATGTTTTACACAGTGCCTGCTCTCATACTCCTATGCAGTCACTGAGTGCCACTGATGTCACACATACACATACCCACACTACAAACACACTATACACACACACATACTACATACAAACACATGTTACATGTGTAACTCATACATGCACACTACATATACATATATACACACGAATACACACACACTTTACCTAAATAAACACAGATGCACTACATACACACACTACACAATCATTCACAAACTAAACACACACATTTTATATTCAAATAATTGTTAATTATCCTAACTTTCAGCTCATATTTCTGTTGTGTCAACAGTTTGCCATAAGGAGGTGGCAAAACATTCTGGGATGCAAATAAGCAAGCTTGGTCGTCTTCTGACGCTTTTTTGTAAAATGCTTTTTTTCCCTCCAATATCAACAAAAGATTTTTTTAACACCCACCTTAAAATTATCTTTATTGCTATGACATGAAGCAGTAAAAACATGAGATTTATCAATTTATCCTCAAGATATCCTTATTTGGGTCTCAGATTGGATGTCTTCTCGACATGGAATTTTGAAATAAGTTCAGTATAAAATAGTAGTCTTACTCATGTATAGAAATAAAACACTAGTTTAAATCATAACTTCATATGTACTGTGTATGTATGTATATGCGTGTGTATATATATATATATATATATATATATATATATATAATATACACACTTGTGTGTCTCTCATATGATTCGTCTGTCTCACAAATGTGTATTGAATGTATCAGTATGTATGTGGGAGTAGTGTAGTGGGAGAATTGAGGGGGGGGGGGCGCATTTTTAAATTTCGCCCTGGGAGCCAGATTCTCTAGAAACATCATTGTGTGGGAGTGGCAGTGCTACTGTGTCTACAGTCTAACAGTAACCAACAACCCCCTCCGTCCGCAACGCAACCTAGTCCGCAAAGCAATCAGACTGAGTCTGTGCCTGTCTGTCACTCACACAGCTCAGTCTGTTACTGGATGAGGCCAGGGAATGATGCGGGGGTGGGCGGGCCCTGGTCTCACACACGTGACATAATCCTTCAGTGCAGAGAGCAGGGAAAATCTGAACTTCGAGGGCGGACTCACCACTGGCACTAATAACTTTACCAGTGCCGGTCAGGACCGCCCTTTGGGTGGGGCGAGTGCGGCACTGGCCTCAGGCCCCTTGCTTTGTGGTGCATATGATACCGGGTGAGGTCAGGTGGAGAGGATCCGGACTCGGGAGCAGCATCGGACATAAGCAACAGGTCAGAGGCTCTTGTTAAAGCTTCTGTCTATGTCTACTTATCTTAGGTTTAAAAGAGAGATAGGAATACATCTGTACAATTAATTGTTAAAGTTTGCAATCTATGTCAGTAAGACTAAGAACAGTGTTTAGCACAAGAAGAAAATATCCCTGAGAACATATTTACAGCCCAAAAACTGAAAAGAAATAATAAAAATCATAGTAATTTCTCCATCTGCTCCAGAATTGCAAAAATTAATGTTGGCTTTGCTGTTTTTAGTTTATAAACTATTAACACCCCCTGTAACTTAAGTACTTTATGTAATAACAGAAAAGGAAAAAATGCCTGTGTGATTTTTCTGCAAAAAAACTCTAAAATTATATAGCTGAGTTTTTAACAAATCCATACAATTTCTGCCAAACATAATATCCGTGTAATTGTTCAGGGAATACAAAAGCTCATCATCCTATGATCTTACATCATATGTAGCTCACACATGGGCAGGTATGACTATGTATGGGCTCATTGTCACAATTCTTGTCTAAGAAATTTCAAGAGTTATAACTGAAATAATAAAGTAAAAGCAGAGCAAAAGAATAAAAATAAAGGTGTGTCACAACCCATTGATCTGATGACAATAATTGTGTCACAACTTAGTGCTCACAAGCTAATGGCTGTAGCAACACACTACATGCATTTTACTTTGCTGTGTATGTAATGATGTCCTATAGCACAACATCCCATTCACTAAGGCATTGGTTATAATGATCTGACATCTCACTTGGGTATATAGCCGATATACAGGGCAGTGGCAGAACTTCCAGGGTGGCGAAAAGTTGCAACCAGGCCCAGGAAGCAGTCTCTTTTAGCCCCAAATGTGACTTTTACAGAGAATAACTTTTAATGGATTATATTAGTCACTATTGTAGCTATTGTCAAATATACGGAGGGGGCTGCGCCGGAGGGGTGGGGTTAAGATGAAGGGGGCGGGGTTGACTCAGAGGGGGCGGGGCTGGGCCGGTCTATACAAATTTCCAGGGCTGGTCTGATTTCCCAGTCCGCCCCTGAAGCTTGTGTCCTCGCAGGGCAATAAATTAAATGCCTTTTTCAAAACGTTAGAAGGCTCTAACTCTTGCACAGAAGAGGAGACCAGCCCAAGCACATCAGACAGAGCAGAAGATAACGTGAACGGGCTGGGAAGTCAAGCTGCAATGATCACAAGAGCAGACCTCAGTTTATTACCCACAAAAGAAGATTTTTCCAATTTTATTATCCAAGTCAACAATACCATTAAAGAAGGATTGGCGAATGTGAAATGAGAGGTTAATGCTCTGGGCCACAGAGTTTTACAATTAGAAGAAAAATATGAAGAGACCTCTAAAACCTCAGACAAAATGGCGATTGCGCTGGAACAACAAAACTCTACCATCTTGCAATTACAAGCTCAGGTTGAAGACCTAGATAACAGAGGTAGACGCCAGAACTTAAGGATCAGAGGGGTTCCAGAACAAATTCTTCCTCCTCAAATACCCTCGTATCTGCAGAATCTGTTTAAATACCTACTGGAATTAAAAGCAGATGAGAGTATTCCAATAGATAGGGCTCACAGAGCTCTTAGAGCTAAACCACCCTCCTCAACCCCGCCAAGAGACATTATACTTTGCTGTCACAGATTTGTGGACAAAGAGAGAATCTTACAAGCTGCCCAGAAAAAGGCCCCAATCCGATTTGGTGAAGACCCTATCCAGGTATATGCTGATCTGAGCTCCTTAACACTTGCAAAACGCAAAGAAGCAAGATTTTTGACCCTGCATTTATCTGACCTAAACATCCAATACAGATGGGGATTCCCATTTGCAATCAAAGTGGTGAAAGGGGATAAAACCTACATATACAGAGATGCTGAAGATCTGGAAGAATTTTGCCACCAGTTGGATATACCTCAACCCTCGCTACCATCACTAAAGGACAACGAGTGAGCTGGCAGACAGCAAGCCAATCTTCCACCTAGACCGCAAAGACCAGAGTGGACAATGGTCCTGAAGAAGAAAAGAAACACCAATCCCCAACTACAGAGCCCTATATATAAAACATCTGATCCACCCTGAAGGTTTCTATGCCAAAGGTCTCCTGGTTCGTTTACACGTGAGCAAGAGACTGTAACGCACGGGTAATAATTTCAAAACCATGGGGCGGCAGGCCCTTCATGATTTTACTGTTTCTATCTAAAGCACCCTACAGCTCCATAATAAGACAATTGACTCTTACCCCAGTATACCCTTGTTTACGCACTCCCTCCCTCTCCTCACCCCATAATGCTAAAGTGAATTTTCCTTTTGAATAGCAATGTCCTCTGGGCCAGGCCCGGCTTAGTTATTAGTTACTAGCCCAACCCCCCTCCAGATAGTGCGATCACCCCCCATGCCCAGATGGACACCTGCCTTTCTGGGGAGTAGGACTGTGGACATTGTTCTTTACTGTTATTGTACTATGTTCATGTTATGTTATATTGCTAATTTTGTTGCATCTCTAACCTTGTTTTTCTCCCCTGTCAGCTCAACTCCCTCAGTAAGGAGCAGATTATACTATCTAACTATTGTCTTCTCTCCATGTGCTACCTCAACTCCTCTTACTCTCCTCCCTAAACTCAACACACACTCCCCCAACAGACTCCACCAGGTAAGACTTTCAATTTATATACATTTGTTCTCCCCAACGGACCATCCATGACTGATAAGAGCTTAGTAGTTATCTCGCAAAATGTGAAGGGCCTCAACTCACCCACTAAGCGTTCAATAGCATTGAGAGGTTTCGCTAAACAATCACATTCTATTATTTTTGATCAAGAGACCCATTTTTTAAAAGATGTAGGGCCTAAATTCTCGTCAAAACATCACCCAACAAGTCATTTCAGCTCCCATCCAAGCAAAAAGAAAAACGGAGTAGCCATCCTCATTCACAAGAATTTACAGTTTAAGCTTATGAATCAAATAACTGATGCAGATGGCAGAATTCTAATTTTGATAGGCTCCCTTTTCAATAGCCCGGTGACTTTAGTTAACGTTTACGCCCCCAACTCTAACAAATCCACATTTTTCAATCGTTTACTGAAACTAGTATCAGACAATAGGAAAGGGTGCCTGATTCTAGGCGGAGACATTAATACAGCACTTGACCCCAAGCTAGACATATCAACTAACACCTGTCAGACAAGGATAAAACCATCTAATGCAATATACAACTGCTTTTCACAGCTAGGACTTATAGATATATGGAGGGTTCAGCATCCCATCCAGAAGAATTACACTTTTTATTCCCATCCCTGGGCGGTATATACCAGAATTGACAATATCCTAATAGACAGAAATCACTTATCGTTAGTCAGAGATTCAGACATCCAGGCTACTTCCTGGTCAGACCACTCTCAGGTAAATATTGAGCTGCGATGGCCAAATCAACCAATTACACAATTTGTGTGGAGAATGGACGATTCTCTCCTTCGCTCCCCACCCATCAGGAAGTCCATAGCTAAATCCCTACATGAATATTTTAATATTAACTCTACCCCAGAGGTGAATCCAAGCACAATTTGGAATGCTCATAAAGCAGTTCTAAGAGGTGAATGCATTAAGCACTCAGCATTTAGAAAAAAAACTTATAACAAGGAGACAGAGTTGCTAGCCACACAACTTACCAACCTAGAGATTCGACATAAAAATACCCCATCAGATTCATCCCTTTACAATCAATTGACAAAAGTCAGGCAAGATCTTAACAAAATCTTACTGAGGGAGGCCCAGAGAAAAGCACTGAATATCAGGAAACTTTACGCATACGAAGGTAATAGGGCAGGCCCACTTCTAGCACGAATGTTAAAGGCCCAAACTAATAGTAACCAGATACACAAGCTAGTGACACCGAATAATCAAAACATCTATGATAGCAAACAGATAGCGAATTGGTTCAGCCAATTTTATTCAAGTCTATACAACTTGGACACCCCCCAAACTCCTGAACATTTTGAACGCATGCAAACTTATATAGACAAAGCAGATGTAGCTAGACTGGAGACTTCACAGAGAGACGCATTAGAGGAACCAATAACTTTAACAGAGGTAATTAGAGCAATCCGTGGTCTGCCCGCTGGGAAGGCACCGGGCCCAGGCGGTTTTACTAATACATATTACTAAGCCTTTGCTAGTACACTAGCTCCACACTTGACTAAACTGTTTAACACACTAGATGATGGTCAGCTACTCCCAACAGAAATGCTAAAGGCACATATCGCAGTGATCCCCAAGCCCAACAAGGAACCCACAGATCCCAGTAACTATAGACCCATTTCCCTCCTTAACACGGACATCAAGATCCTGGGCAAGATTCTATCAAACCGAATTAATACATTTTTACACTCCTTAATTCATGCAGATCAAGTAGGTTTTGTTCCTGGGAGAGAGGCCAGGGACAACACAATTAGGGCGATCACGTTGGCATGTTACGCTAAACAACACAAAATCCCGTCAGTTTTAATAGGGACAGATGCGGAAAAAGCGTTTGATCGCATAAATTGGGAATTCTTGAAAAAGGTGTTGATAGCACAGGGATTTGGCCCCAAAATGATAACACGTATCTTCAGCCTTTACACTAGCCCCTCAGCTCAGGTAAGAGCAAACAGGATGCTCTCAGACCCCTTCGAGATCCGCAACGGTACGCGACAAGGCTGCCCCCTGTCACCCATTTTGTTTATACTTTCTATGGAAATACTAGCCACCCTAGTAAGACAGGACCCCGGAATTGAAGGAATCCAATTAGGACCACATAACTTTAAAATTGCTATGTATGTGGACGACATCCTATTCACAATCTCAAACCCTTTATCTTCCATCCCAAAGATGTTAACGCAGCTAGATACATTTGGCAAATACTCCAATTTCTTAGTGAATAAACACAAATCAGAGCTTCTGAATCTGTCCCTCTCAGATAACGACTTAAAGTTAGTCTCAGAGATATGCCCACTGACTTTACAAACAAAATCACTCAAATACCTAGGTATCCAGCTATCACCCAATATTACACAACTCTTTGATGAGAATTACCTGGCCCTCTCCCGCAGGATACAACAAGATCTTCAGACCTGGTCAACAAAACCACTAACTTGGTAGGGCCGCATTCAAAGCATTAAAATGACGGTCTTGCCCAGGATTCTATATATGTTCCAAGCCCTCCCAATCCCCACTCCCATATGGTTCACCTCACAGTTACAAAAGCATATTAACCTTTACATATGGGGCAAGATTAAACCTAGAATCCTCAAAGACACCATGTATAGGGCACTTGAGAATGGGGGGCTGGGCCTTCCCTGCTTGGCAGACTATCAAGATGCGATAATTCTACAAAAACTAATCGACTGGCATAGATCCAACCACTCCAAAGCATGGGTAGCTATCACCTCACATATCCTTAGGGTTCCAGACGTGGGTGCCTTATGTTGTGTTCCCAAAGACCTCAGACCACCTCAATGCACAGAAATGGAGCTCTATAGTGGGATGTTCGAGTCCTGGGACTCGATTGTTCAGCGTAGGAAGCACATATCAAGTACTCTCTCCCCACTATTCCCAATACCTGTCAATGCCGAATTGATAGGTGGGTTAGACAGGGGCCAGCAGAGAAAATGGGAATGGGACTATACCACTCCACTAAAAGAATTTACCACACAGGGGAGACTTAAAAGACGAGAGGACTTGGGCACAATTGCAGGGGGCAGATACACAAACTGGTTAAAGTATTCGCAGCTTGACCATCTCATTGCCACATCCCCATATAAACAAGACTTTCTCAGGGAACTCACCCCATTCAAAGCATATTGCGCGACCTCTGGCACCGCAAGACACTCTCTCTCACTAGCTAGCAAAATCATACAAGCAGATCACAAGCTCCAACTCCCCTCCTACACTCAAAAATGGCAGCTAGACTTGGATTCAAATGAAGATTGGCAAAAAATATTTATACAAACCAAAAAAGCATCAACCTTCCCTCAATCACTAGAGATACATTTCAAAGTACTAATGAGGTGGTATCTTACACCTTCCAGGCTACATTCTATCTACCCTAATGCATTGGATAGATGTTCACGGGGATGTAAGCATAAAGGAGGCTACCTCCATATGTGGTGGTCGTGTGACAAAATTCTACCGTTTTGGCGAGGAGTTGAGAGACACCTCCAAGCCTTACTGTCCAGTGACCTCTCCTTAACGCCCTGTATAACTCTTCTTAATGACCTTCCAAATTTATCTTGCAAACTCAGACTCACCCTCCTACAGATATGTATGACAGGTGCCAAGACATTGATAGCCCTCCACTGGAAAACCTCACACACTCCAAGTATAAGCGATTGGTCAAATAAAATAACAGACCTACTAATGCTGGAAGAGTATGGCTACACTAAAAGAAACAAACTGAATCTCCTTGCTGAGATTCAATTTATATGGGAAAGCTGCCCTTTGCAAGTCTAAGAGTCAGAAATGTCAAACACACATAGATGTACTAATCCCTCCTCCCTCCACACACCGCTACCAGTAACCCCACATCATAACCGGTTTGAGAGGTTATCACGATAGGTGATACCAATAATATCACACCGTAACCGCTCAAGATACACCTGACGCAAACATCCTTCTAATGTATTACTTCACAAATCTAGTGGATCCTGAACATCCTGACTGTTGTAGATTGGACGTACCCTGGACATCGCCCTAGGAGGGTTAAAGGCCTATACGTTGAGCTGACTTTTATCCCCCTTTTACCCCTCACTTTTCCCTCCCCCCTCCTCTTTCTCTTCCTTTTGCTTTTATTCTTCTTATTTATCCTCTTTTCATAACTCCTACTGACACGGGTTCTGTATAGTATTCTAGAACTGCAGACTTTTATGGCTGTTCCCATTGTGGAATGGATTGTATCCTGTATAACCTAACGAATGACTGCAATTGAAGTTGTACATTTTGCAAAACACCCGGTTGTAAGCTTATGACAATTACATATAAAAGTTTTGAAATTAAAAAACAAACAAAAAAAAAAACAATTAAAGAATGTTCATAGTTGAGCTAATTTTTATGGAAAAGAGTCCGTTTCGGCTGACAATAAAAATGTTAGATTTGGCAAGTTCTTAGTAGTGAAGCGGTGCAATATTAGCTAACAACATAATTCCTGTCAAAGATCGTACCTTTAGACTTGTTTATCCAAGACTGCAGGGTATCCAATGTGTCCTGCGTCTACAATCAACAATGTATCACAGATGGCAGCTTCTTGTATAGTACCGTACCTTGGGGCTTGTTTATCCAAGACAGCAGGGTATCCAATACGTCCTGCAGTGTATCACGGTTGGCAAATGTCTCGTGTTCTCAGCGTCTTACGTCACACCCGGTACTTTGGGGGCTCAACTCGCGCCTGCCAATCAGCGCTTTAGAAGCTTGTCTTTGATTCTTGCTTATAAGTTTCTTGTCTCACAAATCTTATATTTGTAGAAATATCACAGATATTAGTGGATATGTTTTAGGAAAGAGTTTAATTGTAATATGAATTTTACCTGCCCTTAGTGCTAATGCACGCAGGTTTTTCCAGCCGCTAAAGAAGTTATAGTTGGTATATGGGCAACCCGGGTTGTTGGAAGATGGTTATAGAAGGTATTAATTTTGTAGTTAAAGGTGCACAGTCCCACAATTAAACGCGTTTCACTCTCTCCTAGAGCTTTATCAAGAATCAGGAGAGAGCGAAACGCGTTGAATTGTGGGACTGTGCACCTTTAACTACAAAATTAATACCTTCTATAACCATCTTCCAACAACCCGGGTTGCCCATATACCAATTATAACTTCTTAAGCGGCTGGAAAAACCTGCGTGCATTAGCACTAAGGGCAGGTAAAATTCATATTACAATTAACAGGACGTATTGGATACCCTGCTGTCTTGGATAAACAAGCCCCAAGGTACGGTACTATACAAGAAGCTGCCAACTGTGATACATTGTTGATTGTAGATGCAGTACTCATTGGATACCCTGCAGTCTTGGATAAACAAGTCTAAAGGTACGATCTTTGACAGGAATTGTGTTGTTAGCTAATATTGCACCGCTTCGCTACTAAGAACTTGCCAAATCTAACATTTTTATTGTCAGCCAAAACTGACTCTTTTCCATAAAAATGAGCTCAACTATGAACATTCTCTAATTGTTTTTAATGTTTATGCAAATTGACAAAATAGTAATAACCGCTTTGTTAAGAGATTTTTATGTGTTTTTCTCTAAGGAATACTATCTAATATATAGAGAACACAGAAAATAGTTTATCTATACTATTGTATCTAACAACTGAAAACAAACTTAGCCTTTGAAAAGACACAAAATATCTCTATTTTCTGTCTACTCCATAACAATCTAATAAGCATATCTTGAATAACTATTTATAGTGGTTTATGTTAGAGACGTCTCTATTAACTGTTGTATTATATATATCATATATTTTATACCTAGTCATATGATGGTGTTTTTATGTGTAATAAAATATTTTTATACCATTAAATAATTTTATGCCTTTATTATAAGGCCTCTATAGACTTTTTTCGCACATCAAATTAATTTAACTCTTAAAAACAACTTTTTGGTATCTTTAGCAGTTAGCGCCCTTACAACGCCCACTTTTCTTTTTCACTAATTGTTTAGATTGAAGGATCTAATCTTTTCTGTAAGGAGTTTGATACCCCACATTTGACACTAGCGCACTATAACACACACTTTGTTTATGCTTATATTTTCCCGCCTCTAGTTCTTCTTCCAAGAGTGATCTCCAAAATCATCATGGAACAGTCGTTTGTATTGGTGGTAGCTCCAGCATAGCCTCACAGGTTTTGGTATGCGGATCTTGTTCGGATGTCCAGTTGCCAACCTTGGCCTCTTCCATTAAGGCCGGACCTTCTGTCTCAAGGTCCGTTTTTCCATCACGATCTCAAATCATTAAATTTGAAGGTATGGAAATTGAACGCCAAGTGCTTAGTCATAGAGGTTTCTCTGACTCAGTGATTAATACTATGTTACAGGCTCATAAATCTGTTTCTACAAAAATGTATTATAGAGTTTGGAAGACTTATATTTCATGGTGTTCTCATAAATTTGCTTGGCATTCTTTTCGAATTCCTAGAATTTTACAGTTTCTTCAGGATGGTTTGGATAAGGGTTTGTCTGCAAGTTCCTTGAAGGGAGAAATCTCTGCTCTTTCTGTCTTATTTCACAGAAAGATTGCTCAAGCCTGTCATTAAATCAATCTCTCCTCCTTGGAGTCTTAATTTGGTTTTGAAGGCTTTACAGGCTCTCCCATTTGAGCCTATGCATTATTTGGACATTAAACTACTTTCTTGGAAAGTGTTGTTCCTTTTGGCCATCTCTTCTGCTAGAAGAGTTTCTGAATTATCTGCTCTTTCTTGTGAATCTCCTTTTCTGATTTTTCATCAGGATAAGGTGGTTTTGTGGACTTCATTTAAATTCTTACCTAGGGTTGTGAATTCTAATAACATTAATAGAGAAATTGTTGTCGCTTCCTTGTGTCCTAATCCTAAGAATTCTTTGGAGAAATCCTTACATTCTTTGGATGTGGCAAGAGCTTTGAAATATTATGTTGCAGCTACTAAAGATTTTAGGAAGACATAGTCTATTTGTTATCTTTTCTGGTTCTAGGAAAGGTCAGAAGGCTTCTGCGGTTTCCTTGGCATCGTGGTTAACGCTTTTGATTCATCAAGCTTATTTGGAGTTGGGTCAAGCCCCGCCTCAGAGAATTACAGCTCATTCTACTACATCAGTCTCTACTTCATGAGCTTTTAAGAATGAAGCTGGTCTTCTTTGCATACATTTACTAAATGCTACCGTTTTGGTGTAGTCGCTTCTTCGGAAGCAGTTTTTGGTAGAAAAGTTCTTCAGGCAGCTGTTTCAGTTTGATTCTTCTGCTTATGTTTAAGTTTTTTCTTTTCATTTCATGAGAATTAATTTATATTTTGGGTTGTGAATTATTTTTTTTAAGCGAAAATGGCTGTTTTTATTTTTATCCCTCCCACATCTTGGGTATTGTTATACCATATGTCACTAGCTCATGGACACTTGCCAATATCATGAAAGAAAACATAATTTTTGTAAGAACTTACCTGATAAATTCATTTATTTCATATTGGCAAGAGTCCACAAGGCCCACCCTTTTTATGATGGTTATGATTTTTTTGTTTAAAGCACAATTATTTCCAAATTCCTTTGCTGATGCTTTTTACTCCTTTCTTTATCACCCCACTACTTGGCTATTCATTAAACTGAATTGTGGGTGTGGCGAGGGTTGTATTTATAGGCATTTTGAGGTTTGGGAAACTTTGCCCCTCCTGGTAGGATTGTATATCCCATATGTCACTAGCTCATGGACTCTTGCCAATATAAAAGAAATTAATTTATCAGGTAAGTTCTTACATAAATTATGTTGTATATATATATATATATATATATATATATATATATATATATATATATATATATATATAGTAAGAAAGAAGGAAAAGTAAAAGCGCTAAAAGGGTCCAAGAAAGATCAATGGATATAAAATCCGCTTGTAATATACCTTGGCCAGGTATAGAGTGTTGGACTCAAAACAAGGCTGTAGTCAATAATTTGTTGAGGACAGCGTTAATGTACCGAGTTCAGATACTTAAAATTCAAATTTAATTAGTAAATTTAATAAAAAACAACAACAAGGCACTCACAATTGACATATAATACAACTAAAAGACAGGACTAACTAGTTATTTTCAGTTTATTTGTCTGGGTCTGGGAAAGCTGACTTGGACTAACTCGCGGAAAGTATGTGAAAGTTAGTTCCCAGATCGTGTAATCAAAGTAAGAAAAAAGAAACAATAAAAAAGAGGGATTCCATTACAAAATAAAACACTGTTTGTTTGGATGTGAATAAGAATGGATAGAGGGTTTAAAAGTGTGTGTATAAGAACGAGGGGGTGTACTGATGCGCAATGTACTGTGTCTTTCATCCTGTTTAAAAGTATATAAAAAATGTGCATATAAAAATCCCTCCTGTAGAATGAACTGCAAAAATAATGCCTGATTGGAAAAAGAGAGCTAATCTAAAATAAGTGCAGCCGATAAAAAATGAATGATAAAACGTAATTATCGTGTTGAATAAAAAGATGTACTTATCTGTTTAAAAACGTATTCGTTGGTGTATAAAATGGATGAGCCAGAAAAAAGCGTGTACACGCCGGCGTGGTTGGTTTCAGAGAAACCGGAAGTGGAACCTGTCACCTGTGCACTAAACAGGAAGTGACGTCACTGGTGTCACAAATTCTTATGGGTTTTGTGGGTCCTATGCCCACTTCCTCAGAGATAGAATCCACCTACATCCTTAGGCTCCTTTTATTCTGGAGAACCGGATATGCTCCTATTTCACTTTGTTAAATGCTATTTGCATTTGTAAAAAGAAATTTGCGCAAAAAAACCCCAATAGGAGACTGTTTAAAGGGATATATGTGAAAATTGGGAGTATCCATATACATATGTGATATAAAACATACACTTATACAGTTTTGGGGAATTTCTTTTCTTATGCCTATTTAGACATAAAACAGTTTATTTTGCTGAAACGGTAGTTCTGAACTTAGAGGGAAGATGGAGCTCTAAAAAAATAATAAATAAATAGTTAGGGATATTTGTGTTATAAATGTTATTCTATTTACAGTTTTAAAAGTTAATAATGAAATGTAAATAAATAAATAAGGTATACCATATATTTAGTAGCCTGTATATGTATTTTTTTTTTTTTAAAAATATATAAAGTTAATGGTAATGCGGCTATTAATGTATAATGGAAATGGATTCTTCATAGAAAGGCTGCTAGGTCTACGTCTCTATTCAGACCGTATGGTTCCCTTGTGCTTAAAAAGTGGATCCAATACGTTTCCGTTTTTGTTTATTGTAGCAATCTATCATTGTTCTATGATTTCGGTATTTGTTCAATAGCTTTGATTGTGAATTCATTGGGGTTTTTATTGTGGAATTCCTCAAAATGTCTACTCAGAACATATTCTGACATTTCTCCTTCAATGTTTTTCACATGCTCTAGAAGTCTGTTTTTTAGGATTCTTTTTGTTCTACCGATATAGATTTTTTTGCACTGAATTCTGTAAACTACATATTGTGATTTGCAATTCATGTACGATTGGATTTGGATTTGCTTCGTGCTGTCATTGATAATCCATTTGTTTTCTTGTTTGTCTCCACTTGTTCGTTTACAGCACTCACAGTTCTTTCTTCCACATTTGTAGAAGCCTTTCACAAGTTGATGGTTTGTTTCTCCTCCCTTAGGTTTACTTCCTTTGAGTTTCGTTGGGGCTAGAATGTTTTTAAGGTTTAAGTTTTTTTATAAGTTACCAAAGGTCTCTGTGGTAAATGGTTTCCAAGAACTGGATCTTTCTTTAGGATATGCCAGTGTTCATTAAGAATATTCTCAATTTGTTTTGAAGCACAGTTATAAGTGGCAATGAATCTAGGAGTTATGTCTTTGTTTATAGATGTTTCTTTATTTTTCTTCTTCTGTTGAAGCATTGTCTTTCTTTCCATCATTCTCACTTTATTGTACGCTTCTGTGATGTCCTTTTCATTATAACCTTTTTCTTTAAATTTTTCTATTAGGACTGTAGAAGAGATTTCAAAGTCATCCATTTCTGTACAGTTTCTTTTTCTCCTCTGGAACTGTCCTAACAGTGTATTTGTTATCCATTTTGGGTAATGGCTGCTTTGAACATGAAGATAACCGTTTGTATCTGTTTCTTTGGTGAATAATTTTTTGCTGATCCTTTCCTCTTTTAGAAAAATGGTGATATCTAGGAAGTGTATTTGATGTTTATCCCACTCTTTTGTGAATTTGAGATTAAAACTGTTCTGATTAATAATTTCCACAAAATTATTAAATGATGTTATATTTTCTTTTCACATTATTAGGATATCATCAATGAATCGAAACCAATGGTGATATTATTGGAAAAATGATTTTTCTGCCATTTTGTCAAGTCTTCGAACATAGCCATATAAAGGTTTGCGAAGTTAGGAGCAAACTTCGTTCCCATTGCAGTCCCTGTTTTCTGGATGTATATGGTATCTTCGAAGGAGAAATAATTTCTTGATAGAATAAATTCTATTGAATTGCACAGAAAGCTGATCTGTTTTCTATTCAGTTCATTTTTTAATGAGTATTCAATAGCTTCTAATCCTTTTATGTGTGGGATGGAGGTGTATTGGGCTGACATGTCAAGAGTTGCAAACGCATAGTCTTGTTCCCATTTTATTTCTTCAGATTTTGTAAGTAAATGTGGAGTATCTCTAATGTATGATTTGAGTTGTGGTACTAAAGGTTGCAAAAAATGGTCTACATATTGTGAGAGTTTATTAGTAAGGTTTCCAATGCCTGATATGATTGGCCTCCCAGGTGGATTAGTTTTATCTTTGTGTATTTTTGGTAAGTGGTAAAATGTTGACATTTTAGGGTTATCTATTCGTAGAAATTCCAATTCTTCCTCTGAACAGATTTGATTTCTGGTTGCTGTGTGTAAAAGTAACAGGTAATCATCCAAAAATGTTTTGGTTGGATCTATTTCCAGAATCTCATATGTAGTTACATCCGAAAGAAGACCTATTGCTTCTCCTATGTATGCCTCTCTGTCTTGTATGATTATTGATCCTCCTTTATCTGCCTCTCTAAAGATGATTGTAGGATCTTCACTGAGAGGTTTCAGAGCCTTCTTTTCCTTTATACTAAGGTTGTACTTTCTAATGTTATAGAATTCACATAGTTTATTCGGGTCATTAAGGACAATATCCTCAAAAATTTTAATGTGTTTTCCTTTAGAATGTGTTGGATAGAAAATAGATTTTGGTTTGAACAGACTGTGTACCATCTCCATTTCTACTGATGGTTCTATAAGATGTTCTAAGTCAATTAAGTTGATTAAGGTCTCTCTATCACCTTGAAAAAAGATACATTAAATTTATCTAAAGTTACACAAAATAAAAAAGGCTAACATTACAGAGAATAATAAACCACATTTTCCAAAATAAAAATAAACCTAATCCCTATGAAAATAAAAAAGCCTCCCAAAATAAAAACACCCCCAAATCTAATACTAAACTATCAATAGCCCTGAAAAGGGCTTTTTGTAGGGCATTGCACCAAGTTAAACAGCTATTTTCCTTAAAAAAAATACTAAGTCCCCCCTCTAACAGTAAAACCCCCCACCCACCAAACCCCCCAAAATAAAAAACCTAACACTAAAAAACCTAAACTAACCATTGCCCCTAAAGGGGCATTTGTATGGGCAATGCACTTTAAAAGGCATTCAGATCTTTTACTGCCCTTAAAAGGGCAATCAGCTCTTTGTTAAGCCCCAAAAAACCCTAATCTAAAAAAACACCACAAAAATTTAAATAAAAAAGCCTAAACCTAAGCCCCAAATAGGTACTCACTGGTATTGAAGTCTGGCGGAGGTCTTCTTCCAGACGGATCCATCATCTTCTATTTCCATCCGGAGTGAATGCAGCATGAAGCGGAGGTGCGTAACTGTGTTCCCGATGCCTGGATCAAAAAGTGAGTACACCCCTCACATTTTTGTAAATATTTTATTATATCTTTTCATGTGACAACACTTAAGAAATGACATTTTGCTACAATGTAAAGTAGTGAGTGTTCAGCCTGTATAACAGTGCAAATCTGCTGTCCCCTCAAAATTACTCAACACACAGCCATTAATGTCTAAACCATTGGTAACAAAAGTGAGTACACCCCTAAGTAGAAATGTCCAAATTGGGCCCAATTAGCCATTTTCCCTCCCATGTCATGTGACTCAAGGTCACATGGGAGACTCAAGGTGTGAATGTGGAGCAGGTATGTTAAATTTGGTGCTATCGCTCTCACACTCTCTCATACTGGTCACTGGAAGTTCAACATGGCACCTCATGGAAAAGAACTCTTTGAGGATCTGAAAAAAAGAATTGTTGCTCTACATAAAGATCGTCTAGGCTATAAGAAGATTGCAAAAACCCTGAAACTGAGCTGCAGCACGGTGGGCAAGACCATACAGTGGTTTCACAGGACAGGATCCACTCTGAACAGGCCTCGCCATGTTCGACCATAGAAGTTGAGTCAACGTTCTCAGCGTCATATGCAGAGGTTGTCTTTGGGAAATAGACGTATGAGTGCTGCCAGCATTGCGGCAGAGGTTGAATGGGTGGGGGTCAGCCTGTCAGTGCTCAGACCATATGCCGCACACTGCATCAAATTGGTCTGCATGGCTGTCATCCCAGAAGGAAGCCTCTTCTAAAAATGATGCACAAGAAAGCCCACAAACAGTTTGCTGAATACAAGCAGACTAAGGACATGGATTACTGGAACCATGTCCTGTGGTCTGATGAGACCAAAATTAAACTTATTTGGTTCAGATGGTGTTAAGCGGCAACCAGGTGAGGAGTACAAAGACAGTGTGTCTTGCCTACAGTCAAGCATGGTGGTGGGAGTGTCATGGTCTGGGCCTTCATGAGTGCAGCTGGCACTGGGGAGCTACAGTTCATTGAGGGAACCATGAATGCCATCATGTACTGTGACATACTGAAGAAGAGCATGATCCCTTCCCCTCTGAGATTGTGATGCAGGGCAGTATTCCAACAGGATAATGACCCCAAACACACCTCCAAGACGACCACTGTCTTGCTAAAGACACTGAGGGTGAAGGTGATGGACTGGCCAAGCTTTTCTCCTAAACCCTATTGAGCATCTGTGGGGCATCCTCAAACAGAAGGTGGGGGAGCGCAAGGTCTCTAACATTGAACAGCTCCGTGATGTCATCATGGAGGAGTGGAAGAGGACTCAAGTGGCAACCTGTGAAGCTCTGGTGAACTCCATGCCCAAGAGGGTTAAGGCAGTGCTGGAAAATAATGGTGGCCACACAAAATATTGACACTTTGGGCCCAATTTGGACATTTCTACTTAAGGGTGTAATCACTTTTGTTGCCAATGGTTTAGACATTAATGGCTGTGTGTTGAGTTATTTTGAGGGGACAGCAAATTTACACTGTTATACAGGCTGTACACTCACTACTTTACATTGTAGCAAAGTGTCATTTCTTCAGTGTTGTCACATGAAAAGATATAATAAAATATTTACAAAAATGTGAAGGGTGTACTCACTCTTGTGAGATACTGTATATATGGGGTCGTTATCATGTTGGAATACTGCCCCGTGGCCCAGTCTCAGAAGGAAGGGGATCATGCTCTGCTTCAGTATGTCACAGTACATTTTGGCATTCATGGTTCCCTCAATGAATTGTAGCTCCCCAGTTCTGGCAGCACTCATGCAGGCCCAGTGGGATTCTGTGTATATATATATATATATATATATATATATATATATATATATATATATATGTATACATGTATACACTGTATATACATACACATATATATCTACATGCACACACACACAAATATATATACTGTATGTATATATATATATATATATATATATATAATGATATTTTGGTAACATGTATGTGTATATATATATATATAAACAGGCAAAGTGCACTCCAGATCCTAAGTCAGCAACTGCTTCGGGTGCTAGCAACAACGGAATATAATCGAAAACAAGAAGCACTCCAGAAGTCTTTTCCAATTTAATCACCTTTAATAGTGAACGTTTTCGGGCAACAAACAGGTTGTAAGTTTGAGGACGGGCTGTTTGTTGCCCGAAAACGTTCACTATTAAAGGTGATTAAATTGGAAAAGACTTCTGGAGTGCTTCTTGTTTTCGATTGTATATATATATATATATATATATATATATATATATCTGGTACAGAAGAGGGTGTAGTATGAAAAGGCAAATAGGATATTCAAAAACAACAAGCCAAATGTGCACTCACGTGAAATAGAGAAAATGAGGTATGGAAACAGCATAGGAGGGCATGAAAGCCTCAGGAGAGTTCAGATAAAGTGTCCACACTGTCCCAGCAGCCGTTCTCTGTTCAAGTCGAAATTCCACCTCTCCAGCAGAAGATTAATCACTTCCAGGGATTATGCAGCCTGGTCAGTGAATGTGTGTACACCGTGTGTAAGGGGTGGAGCGCATTTAGCCAAATGGGACAAGCCCAGGTACCACGTCAAGGTCTCCTCCAAAAACCTGGGACCCTAAAACAGCCACACAATGCAAGCTCTCAATCCAACAAACTATAAATCCAGAGAACGAATCCACTCTCCTAAGTCAGCTACCTGGGTGCAATAATGTCAGCAATACATTAACAAAACAAATGCACTATCAGGAATTTTGAATAATATTAAAGTCAAAATGTATTGACGTTTCTGGGACTATAATATCCCCTTCATCAGAATAAACAATCACCAAGATTACAAGTTGTGTGCTAAAGCCGGTGCATAAATAACGCAAACAAATTAGTGGTACTGCACTTTCCATAGCGCTGCCATTACAAGTTACAAAAAACCTTCTTGTGCTGTACGTTATGGTGCGTTAAGCTCCATACCGCACAAAAGCCAAGGCCTGACTTGACGTGCTTGTGCACATTTTCCCCCGTAGACATCAATGGAGAGAAATTGTTAGAAAAAAACTGCGGAATGGTGATCGCAGTAACGCATTCCCCATTGATGTCTTTGGGGCAAGAAAGTTATGTAAAAAACTAACACCCAAACATAAACCCCTAGTCTAAATACTCCTAATCTGACGCCCACCGACATTGCCGACACTAAATAAACATATTAACCCCTAAACTGCCGACCCACCACATCGCCAACACTAAAATAAAGCTATTAACCCCTAAACTAAAGCTATTAACCCCCTAAACTATCGGCCCTCCACATCGCTAATACTAAACTAAACCTATTAACCTCTTAACTGCCATCCCCCACATTGCTAATACTAAACTAAACCTATTAACCCCTAAACCACCAGCCCCCCACATTGCAACACACTAAATTAAACCTAACACCCCTAACTTAAATTAAAGTTACCATATAACTACCTTCAAATAAATAAAAACTTACCTGTGAAATAAAAAAAATAAGCTTAAACTATACAAAAACCTAACATAACTATTTTAAAAAACTAAAATAAACAAAAATTAAATAAAAAATAGTTACGAAGTTAAAAAAAAATCCTAACACTACGGAACCCCCCCCCAAAAAAATAACATTCCGAAAAAATAAAAAACACTAAAATTACGAAAGCTGCTTAAATCCTATTGGCTGATTTAAACAGCCAATAGGATTTAAGCAGCTCTCATCCTATTGGCTGATTTGAAAATTTCAGCCAACTATTAAAGAGGTACCTTGCATTCAATCTTCAGTATGCGGCGGAGATTGCATGAAGAGGAGCCTCCCCACCGCTGAGGACCGCCGCCACTGAGGACCGCCAGTGCTGAAGAGGACTACCGTTCCAGAGCCGCTTCTCGGGGAAGACTGCTTCACATCTCTGGGCAGAAGATAGAAGATGGTCCCGCAATGGATGACGATGGAGCGGCATGGATGAAGACATTCATCGCCAGACTTCAGAAACGGTGAGTACCCATTTCAGGGTTTTTTTTGGTGTTTTTTTTTTTTTTAGATTGGGGATTTTTTATTTTAATGGGCACAAAAGAGCTAATTGCCCTTTTAAGGGCAGTGCCCATACAAATGCCCCTTTTGGGGCAATGGGTAGCTTTGGTTTGTTTAGAGTTAGGTTTGATGGCGGGTTTTACTGTTGGGGTACTTTGTAATTTTTTTTAGGTAGAAGATCTGTTTAACTTAGGGCAAGGCCCTTTTAAGGGCTATTGGTGGTTCAGTGTTAGATTAGGGGGTGTTTTTATTTTGGGGTGGTATTTTTGTTTCTATAGGGGTATTATATTAGATTTAATTTTTATAATTTTGGATAATTTTGTTTATTATTTTTGTAATCTTCGATTTTTTTTATTTTTTGTTATTTTAGTGTTTTTTTTTGGTAATGTTATTTTTTTTCGGTTGTGTTAGGATTTTTTAATTTTGTTACTTTTTTATTTTTTGTTTATTTTTGTTTTCTAAAATAGTAATGATAGATTTTTATATAGTTTAAGCTTAGTTAGGTAACATTTTTTTATTTAAAGATTTATTGTAACTTTAATTTAAAGTTAGGGGGTATTAGGTTTAGGGGTTAAACTTTAATTTAGTGTGTTGCAATGTCGGGGGGCAGCAGTTAAGGGGTTAATAGCTTTAGTTTAGTATTAGCGATGTGGGGGGATGGCAGTTAAGGGGTTATTAGCTTTATTATAGTATTTGCAATGTGGGGGATTGGCGGTTTAGGGGTTAATACTTTATCTTAGTGTAGGCTATGTGGGTGGGCAGTGGATTAGGGGTTAATAAGCTTACTATAGTATTTGCAATGCGGGAGTGGCGGTTTAGGGGTTAATAGGTAGTTTATGGGTGTTAGTGTATTTTATAACATTTTTGTTATGAGTTTTATAAAACATTTTTGTTTCACAAAATCCATAACTACTGGTCTCTGATAGCCGAATGGATTGTTGCGGTATAAGCTATAATGCTAGCATAATAGCCGGACCGCACAACCTGTAATACAGGTAAGTTGAAAATTCCACACTCAAATGCCATTTTGAGTGTGGAATGAGAGTTGAGGTACAGGCTAAAACGAAAGCGGTATAGCTGTACTGCCATAACTTGTAATACGGGAGTCCTTCCATAATGCATGCAAAGGCCAATTTTTCTGCGGTATAGCCATACTGCACAACTTGTAATCTTTATGAATATGTGCAAAACATCACTCTTAAATAGTGTAAAATCATAAACATACCCATCCCTCATGTGGCACCACACATCGTGTATGGAACGCAATCCATGCGTTCTAGTAAAACCGGAAGTGACGTAATGTCCGCTCTGGTTTGACAAAATACCATTTGTTAATTAATAAAACATATCATCATGGAATCCACTTGATCCATATGTTCTCACAGCTATGAAAGTCATAAAATGACATACTAATACATATCTCATATCTAGAACATGTGCATTCAGTGAATGGCAAAATAAGTCAATATTCAAAATATACTGTTGCCATGGAAACATAACAAGCGTTGTTATACAAGAGCCATATTCTATATCCAGCATTTTTGTTCACTTGATCCTAAATTGAGGCTCGCATCAAAAATAATCCAACTTGACATGATAATAAATATTCTATATCTAGAACATGTACATTTAGTTAGTGGCAAGAACCGCCGTGAATCAAAACTGCAGGCATACTGTTGTCATGGAAACATTTTAAACAATATTATACGAATGCCAAGCTCTATATGCAGCAATTATTACTCTTATGTATTACTGCATAGTGTATCATTCTCAAATGAGGGCAACAGAGTAGTGACATTACAATATATTTGTTGTTACATTAAATGTACTCAAATGGCCAAAATGTTTACAATATTTACAAACCAAGACAATCAACAATGGATATATAAAGTATCAATATAATCACTGATATAAGAAGGCTGTGTGAAGCTGGCCTTCCTACAATCTCCACAAATAAAAAATCCACTGTTTTTCGTTAGCGCTACGTTTGTTCTGTTTTATTGCCGCAAAAAATAAGATTTGTGCTGCTTCTATTTTTAAGATACTAGCAATTGTTTTTTGAGTTAATACAGATTAAATAAAGGTAATCAAAGGTCACCCAGCCCCCCTACAACAGCCAAAAGACATGAAACCGGGCTGGTTGGTTAGTGCTGCGTTTGTGCCATTTAAATCTCTCTTCTATCTTGTTTTGTTTTCGATTTATTAGCAATTTAATAAAGTTCACCAAAGGTCAACCAGCCACTCTACATCAGCCAAAAGACATGAAACGGGCTGGTTGGTAAGTGCTATATTTGTGCTGGTTTGTGCCGTTAAAATTTTTATTTGGGCTGCTTTGGTTTTCTAGTTATAATAGTTTGCTTTTTTACTCTCCTTATGCCTTCTCCTGGTGGATCATGGACACACCCAATGTATCAATGGATGAAAGAATATTTTCAAAGGTCCGATTCATTATTAGAAATTGGTGAGCTTTTGAAAATACACTTCTTATTAACATTAATCCAGACAACACATAATCAAACCCCACCATTTGTTAAATATTAATGGCTTCAACTAATATAATATTACTCTCTCATAATGCTAGAGGCCTTAATTCAGACACAAAACGTAGCAAAGCCTTATCTCAATACCCACGGCTAGGTGCAAATGTTATTTTCTTACAGGAAACACACTTTGAGTCAAATCATATCCCTAAATACTGGTCGAAACAATACCCTATTCACTTTCACGCTACTACAAACAAAAAGAAGAGAGGGGTATCCATTCTTTTCCACTCAGCTCTAAATTGTATCCAGACAGAGTCTATAATAGATAAAGAAGGTAGATATCTAATCATTAAGGGCTATATAAACAAAGTGAAAATGATTTTCTGTAATATTTATTCCCCAAACGAAAAGCAAGACCAATTCATTAATAACATTTCCCACCTCCTCACAAATTGGAACACAGCTAGAATATTTCTTCAACGTCTCCCTTTATACATGAACCTCCCAAACACAACCTCAACCCACACAGTCACACATTAGAAATAATAGAAAAATCAAATCTATCTCCAACACTCTAGAAGGACATAACGTACTGGACTCCTGGAAAGCCCTCTACGGCGTCACCTCAGACCACACTTTCTTTTCAACTGTGCACCGTAAATACTTTAAGCTAGATTACATATTTCTGAGCCAAATTTGAATCCCTAATTTGGAATCTTCTTCCATTTATCCTTGTGTATGGTCAGATCATTCCATAATAGTCACTAAATTATCAGGGCTTATTCCCCCAAACAATGCAAGAAGTCGGACATATGATCCCACACTTATGAAACACCCTATACACAAAGACCATATCTTCAAACATATGATGGAATTCTGGAGTATTAACACCAACTCCATCGATAATCCGATTCAAATTTGGGCAGTTCATAAAACAGTGCTGAATTCAACTAAAGTCAAAATTAAAACGGGAATCACAAGTCCACACTTCAGACACTACAAAGTGAGATAGCTACACTATAGAAGCAGCACAGACTAACCAACTGGCACATAATTTACAAAAGGTTGCAATACAAACGTCAAAAATTAGATAACATATTAAATGATCAGTCTCTTAGAGCTGGACTTAGATTACAATCCAAATACTTTATTTATGAGAACAAACCAGACCGCTACTAAGCTAATAAAATTAGAGATAGGATCAAAGATACCTCCATTCCCTTCTTACGCACGAATACAGGAGAAACAACATCCCACCCAAAAGTAATAGTAGACACATTTGCTAAATATTATGGTTCCCTATACGACGGCAGTAAAGTGTCCAAATCAGAACAAACATTATGCCTTCTAAACAAATTTCTAGAAGAAGCCACCTTGCCTCAAATTGACCAACAAGATTTAGAATCACTCAACTCTGCTGTCACCGCATGTGAGGTGCAAAGAGTCATCCAAGATTTGAAACCAGGCAAAGCAGTGGGCTTTCCAGGTGATTACTATAAATTATTTAAATCCTTCCTTATACCACATTTAGTTAAACTTAGCAACCATATACTTCAAGGTCACACTATTCCCCCAGAATTACTAGATGATAAAATTATAGTACTCCCCAAGCCAGGTAAAGATAAGTCCCTATGTCAGAATTATAGACGAATTTCCCTCATCAACCAAGATTTAAAATTTTTAACAAAATTCCTGGCCAATCTATTGAAAGATCTCCTCCCCAAACTAATTCATCCAGACCAGGTGGGCTTCATAAAAAATAGGGAAGCCCCGGATAACATTAGATGAATTATATCACTTATAGATTATATGAATATTTCTAAAACGCCTTCTTTGTTGTTATCACTTGACGCAGAGAAGGCGTTTGACAGGGTTGATTGGGAATATATGCAAGCAGTACTTTACAAAATGGGTTTTAAGGGATTATTTATCACAGCAATTCAGAATATATATTCATACCCCTCTACCTGCGTTAGGTCAATGGGACACCAGTCAGACAGATTTGCGGTTCTAAATGGAACAAGACAAGGTTGCCCTCTGTCCTCACTACTCTTTGCTATATGTATAGAACCCTTGGCGCAACACATTAGGACCTCCCCCGACAATACCGGAATTAAAGTAGGACAATCAAATTACAAACTTACAGTTTTCGCAAATGACATTTTACTCTCTCTAACTAAACCTTTAATCTCACTACCAAACCTTTACAACACCATCAGGAACTTCTCCGCTATATCTGGATATAAAGTGAATCTTGATAAATGTGAAGCCATGCCTCTAGCTATACCAGACCACACAAAAAATCTGATAGGACTGAAGTTTGAGTTTAACTGGGTAAAACATCATCTCAAATATCTAGGGATCAATCTCACTAAACACTCATCAGAATTATACCAAGCGAATTACCCGCCAATATATAAAGTAATTAAAGATGACCTTATTAAATGAAGAAAACTAAGATTCTCTTGGTTTGGCCATCTATCTGCATTTAAAATGACAGTGTTACCAAAGATATTATATTTATTTTGGACCCTACCGATAGGCATTCCTAATTGCGACATAGACAATCTCCAAATTAGCATAAACAACTTCATCAGAGGTACAAAAAAAGCTAGAATCCCTAAATATATATTTACGAGACACAGGAAATTGGGAGGCATGGGTGCACAAAACCTAAGACATTATTTTCAAGCAGCTAGGCTAGCCCAAACCACTCTCCTTAACAGAATGGAGGATGAGATCATATGGACCACATACCAACTCACACCCACAAGAGCTGGCTTTGTGGGATCCACAACAAGCTCAAGCCCAAAGATCTAGGAAATTCCCAATTACAGACTAAATGCTCAAAACTTGGTCTACACTCACCTCATCTCTCAAACTACTACCTAGCAGATCACTTAAAGGGACACTAAACCCCAAAAAAATATTTAATGATTCAAGTAGAGAATGCAATTTTAAACAACATTCCAATGTACTTCTATTATCTAATTTGCTTTGTTATTTAGCTATCCTTTGTTGAAGAAATAGCAATGCACATGGGTGAGCCAATCACACGAGGCATCTATGTGCAGCAACCAATGAGCAGCTACTAAGCCTATCTAGATATGCTATTTAGCAAAGTATATCAAGAGAATTAAGCAAATTAGATAATAGAAGTAAATTAGAAAGTTGTTTAAAATTGCATGCTCTTACTAAATCATGAAAGAAAAAATGTGGGTTTCATGTCCCTTTAAGACTCCCTTGAAATTAATAGTACCAACAGACCAGACCCCAATTATTATGAAATGGGAAAACAGAGGCTTATATAGGATAGCAGACTTAGTAGACAAAGGTAAAATATTGACATACACTCAGTTACAGGATAAACTATCCCCTATCAAATTGCAATGGTTTTTGTATCTTCAACTATCTTCTATTATACATAGCTACTTACTTTCACTGAAAGGCCATACCCTCTCTACCCTGGAAAGCATTACACAACTATACCAACTAATTCAGTCCTCCACACAAACCGCTAAAACAAACCTATTACTGCATGCAATAGACACTACTATAAAGAATAATATGCACAAATACTGATATAGAAATCCAGTATAAAACCTTTTAAAATCTTACTTAGAAGCTCCCAGTTTAGCACTGATAAAATGGTTAGGCTGAGACACCTGCTGAAATGGTCTGGAAATCAAAAAGAGCAGCCCCCCTCCACTGCATATTACAAAACCCTTTACACAAATAAAAGCAAGCTGGAGTAGGTACACAACAGTCTACTTCTAAAACTTTGGGGCTTGGTTAGGTGAAATTTAATAACATGGATTGTCAAGTGGGTGGTGTTTGATCATATATAATGCTCAATATTTCCAAAACCAAACCGTCACAAACATTATTATTTTTTAGCACAAATCAGCAGAATCTCAGCACAAACTAATGTTATAGTTGTTTTTAAAATGTAATAATGTGTGGTGCAAAGTGGGCAGAGTTTTATCAAATATAATGCTCAATATTTCCAAAACCAAATTTGCACAAACATACGGCTAGATTACGAGTTTTGCGGTAAGCTGAAAAAGCAGCGTTAACAGGTCTTAACGCTGCTTTTTCACTACCACTGCTATTACGAGTCTTGCAGGTTTAGGGGCCCCGCACACTTTTTTGGCCTTACCCCAAACCGACTTAGGTAAACTTCGTAAAGTATTTTTTCTATGGGACTTCCATAGCGCCGATATTACGAGTCTGTCCTGGTAGGACAAAAAGTGAGCGGTACACCCTCTACCTTCAAGATTCCTAACGTATTCTAAAGTTAGTAGTTGTGAGTTTTACACTACAACGCCGTAGCATAAAACTCATAACTAAAGTGCTAAAAAGTACACTAACACCCATAAACTACCTATTAACCCCTAAACCGAGGCCCTCCCGCATGGTAAACTCTATAATAAAATTATTAACTCCTAATCTGCCGCTCTGGACATCGACGTCAATAGAATAAACATATTAACCCCTAAACCGCCACAATCCCGCCTTGCAAACACTAGTTAAATATTATTAACCCCTAATCTGCCGCCCCTAACATCACGACACCTACATTATACTTATTAACCCTTAATCTGCCGTCCCCAACATCGCCGCCACTACTCTAAATTTATTAACCCTTTAAACCTAAGTCTAACCCTAACACCCCCTAACTTAAATATAATTTAAATTAATCTAAATAAAATTACTATCATTAACTAAATTATTCCTATTTAAAACGAAATACCTGTAAAATAAACCCTAAACTAGCTGCAATATAACTAATAGGTACATTGTATCTAGCTTAGGTTTTATTTTTATTTTACAGGCAAGTTTGTATTTATTTTAACTAGGTAGAATAGTTAGTAAATAGTTATTAACTATTTAATAACTACCTAGCTAAAATAAATACAAATTTACCTGTAAAATAAAACCTAACCTGTTACACTAGCACCTAACACTACACTACAATTAAATCAATTCCCTTAATTAAATACAACTAAATAAATTAAATTAAAATAGCTAAATCACAAAAAAAACACTAAATTACAGAAAATAAAAAACAAATTACAAGATATTTAAACTAATTACACCTAATCTAATAGCCCTATCAAAATAATAAAGCCCACCCAAAAAAAAAAAAAAAACCCTAGCCTAAACTAAACTATCAATAGCCCTTAAAAGGGCCTTTTGCAGGGCATTGGCCCAAAGAAATCAGCTCTTTTACCTTTAAAAATAAATACAAACAACCCCCCCAACAGTAAAACCCACCACCCACACAACCAACCCCCCAAATAAAAGCCTAGCTAAAAAAATGAAGGTACCTTTAAATGACGTCATCCAAGATGGTGTCCCTCAGATTCCGATTGGATGATAGAATTCTATCAGCCAATCGGAATTAAGGTTGAAAAAATCCTATTGGCTGATTGGATCAGCCAATAGGATTGAGCTCGCATTCCATTGGCTGATTGGAACAGCCAATATAATGCAAGCTCAATCCTATTGGCTGATCCAATCAGCCAATAGGATTTTTTCTACCTTAATTCCGATTGGCTGATAGAATTCTATCAGCCAATCGGAATCTATGGGACGCTATCTTGGATGACGTCATTTAAAGGTACCTTCATTCATTGTTAGTCCGTTGGAAGAAGAGGATGCTCCGTATCTGATGTCTTGAAGATGGACCCGCTCCGCGAAGGAAGGATGAAGATAGAAGATGCCATCTGGATGAAGACTTCTGCCCATCTGGAGGACCACTTCTGCCGGCTTCCTTGAGGACATATTGCCGCTTGGATGAAGATTTCTCCCGGTAAGTGAATCTTTGGGGGTTAGTGTTAAAAAAAAAATTAAGGTTACTCTAGCAATCTTCTTCGATATTTAGGTATAACATTAATATGTCTCCCCTATTGCCTTATATGTAGAGATTCTAGCTATATTTAAAGTCCTCTTGATTGATACAGAATGTGAAATTTAGACACTAGTTTTGTATTATATGTGGTACATGATGCAATGGTATCTTATACAACTGCTATAAATTATTTCTCTGGTTAAGTTATTTTTGCTTGGGAGTCCTCCAGCTAGGAAGTATGTATTTCCCCAGAATGTGTTAGTTATATCATATGAAAGGGTATACTATTGTTCTTTCACGTCAAGTTGGTACCAAAGCTCCCTCTCATATAGCTCAATATAGCTGACTTTCTGTTATTAACTAGCACTATAGGGCATACATTGTTCTCCATAAATAAAACTAAGGTGTATATAGAAAATACACACCCCAGTAGACTGGCTCTGCTATTTCATATATATCATTTTGTGGCAGATTTGTGATTAATGAGACCAAAGCGGACCTATTTATCAGGGATCAACTCTTCTATCCTAGGACTGCATAAAGTTTTGTTAAAATGCTGGATTGACATACTGTACAGGCTCTAAATAAATACGGACATGTAGGGAAACTGGCAGAATTTAATGTCACCTTTAGAGTTTAGCTAGATTAGCTATACCATACCTTCTAATTTTATTATTGCGTCAATGCGCATGAGCTCGCAGATGGCAAAGCTACTTTAATATATTAATATATCCATTTTTTCTTAAGCTAAAACGTAGACAGCAGATGTGGGTTTATTTGTTATGGGTAGCTGAATATCACCCATTCTCTGTTGAGTCACACTCGCAGCTAGGTGTCAAACATACAGAGTTCAACACATCATTATCTAGCTAAGAACACCTATTTATATGCTTATACACATTCTCATCTATATGGTTTGTCTGTTGCTGGGTGTAAGGGCCCACACCTGAGCAATTAGACTCGCCAGCACTAACGCAGCGATATTCAGGTCTACTCAGGATTAATGCAGTCCATACTATATTTTGCTGTTTGGGAAACTAATGCTTTAACATATAGAAGCTGCCTTGTTTTTAGACTCACTTATTAAGCAAACATTACCCGACTCCTTTATCTATTATCCAGACTGGTTCCAATTTGGAGCAATCAGTAATCCCTACACGCCCAGCAAACCTGCTTAGACTAGTCCTGTTGGTCTTACAGGTGCATAGTATGCCTCCCCGCATTGAGCTGCGCTTTTACTATAAACCCGGTATAGTCCATAGAGTTAACAGACTTTAAAGCGTTTTGTCTCCCTTATACTCCTTAATCTATTACAGAGGTTGTGGCCCTTGCTACAGAGTGACGCTTAGCCTTATTATGAAGCCCCTAGTATGCTCCTGGTGCAGGCTGGTCCTGCATTGCTGAGTATGTTATGCATGGTCTAATCACTCACAACACCTCAGGAGAGACATATAGACTCTGTTCCTTTTGAGAATTAGGAATTTGTGGATCCAGTGTGCAGGGTGTAGCTTTTGTCTAAAGAATAACTAGCTTATAAACTCATGAGATCATTTACAGGTATACCTCACTTTACAGCGCTTCACTTTACAGCGCTTCGCTAATACAGCGCTTTGTGGAGCTAAAGTTCAACCTCCAAGAATTTTGAAACAGTGCTGTAATCATCGTGAGATTGTGAGAAAAATGTCTGGCACCATTTTGTTATGCTTAGTTCACTCTGTTTACAGCATTACAGTGCAATCTGTGTCTCAGTGCTATAGTCTGGCAAATTTTACTACAGTAATTGTCACTATTTTACAGGTACAGTATTTATTGAATACTAATTGAATACTGTGCTGTGCTAGTGTTAAACTAAACGTAGCACTATTGCACACCTAATATGTGTTAGTTCAAACTTGTTTTCAAGTTTTTAAACACACTGGCAATTGAAAAGAAGGCTAAAACTGCCTTGTTTCACTTTAAGGCGGTTTTCACTTTACAGCGGGGCTCCGGTCCCTAACCCGCTGTATGAGCGGGGTATACCTGTACATAATCATCTTTCCCTCCACCCCCCCACCACATAACGTGCCTCCTAGTTTAGGAGGACGAATTGTGCGGTTTTTCTTGTCTATACCGCAACCCCTACCACTCTCCATGATCGATCAGTATCATTTACAAACTAAGCTTAAAGGCTTAAACCCAATAACTCATGCCTGCACATTTAGCCATAGCATTTAGAATACATGACTGCAAGATTGCAGATTTTTATTTAATTGTATATGAAAGGTTATTCATATTGTACTGGCTAACATTTCATGTGGGTTTATTTCTTGTATATTATTCTTTGGTTTAAAACTGTTCTATTGTTTACAGCTTTGTCTTCCTACAGACTTAATGTTGGATTAATTGAGTGAGGTCCATAAGTGTCCTCTTGGTAGTGAGGAGGACAATTATATCTCTTCAAAAAACATAGAAAATGTGAGGTTTGATCTCAACACCTGTTTAGCTACACCATGAAGGAACAGATATGAATATATATTTTGGATTGATGTGTTCTTTTCTCTGTACTTATGTCTGTCGCCTGAAATTGCACTTATCTGTTATATTGTATATTTAACCTCAATAAAAATTGTTAAAAAAAAAAATAAAAAAAAAATTAAGGGTGTATTGGGTGGGTTTATTTTTTAGGTTAGGGATTTGCAATAGAGCTAAATGCCATTTTAAGGGCAATGCCCATCCAAATGCCCTTTTCAGGGGAGCTTAGGTTTTTTTAGTTAGGGTTTTATTTGGGGGGTTGGTTGTGTGGGTGGTGGGTTTTACTGTTGGGGGGTGTTTGTATTTTTTTTTTACAGGAAAAAGAGCTGATTTATTTGCGGCAATGCCCCGCAAAAGGCCCTTTTAAGGGCTATAGGTAGTTTAGTTTAGGCTAGGTGTTTTTTTATTTTGGGGGGGCTTTTTTTTATTTTGATAGGGCTATTAGATTAGGTGTAATTATCTTAAAGATCTGGGGCCCCATCCGATATGCAGCATCGCCCGCAAAAGCCGGCGACGCCAGATTTTGCGCGAGTTTGGTATCCTATATACGGCGTAACATAGAAGTTACGCTCGTATATTTCACCCGTCGGACGTAGTTTATCTACCCATAGGCTAACATATAAAAGACGCGCAATTTGGTATCCAATATCCAGCGCAAGGACTTACTTGGCGAAAATGGAGAAATCTTACTCCATTTTCACCTCGCCATAAAAAGCAGCCGTAGCAAGCCTTGCGCTGAGTATTGGAGCACCGTAACTCCCTAAAATGCCTGCAAAATAAAAACTAACACCTAACGCATGCGCAGTGTCTATCTACCTGTCAACTGCAATCCCCCACCGCAATACACCTAATAAAGTATTAACCCCTAAACCGCCATAGCCCCCACCGCAATACACCTATTCTATTATTAACCCCTAAACCGCCATAGCCCCACCGCAATACACCTATTCTATTATTAACCCCTAAACCGTCATAGCCCCCACTGCAATACACCTATTCTATTATAAACCCCTAAACCACCATAGCCCCCACCGCAATACACCTATTCTATTATTAACCCCTAAACTGCCATAGCCCCCACCGCAAAACACCTACTCTATTATTAACCCCTAAACCACCATAGGCCACAACGCAATAAACCTAACCCTTAACCTAACCCCCCCTAGCCTTACCCCCCTATAGCCTAACCCCCCCTAGCCTTACCCCCCCCTAGCCTAAGCCCCTCTAGCCTAACACCCCCTAGCCTAACACCCCCTAAATGAACTAAAAATACTTAATTTATAAAATACTGAAGTTAGTCATAAATTACAAAACACTAACTCTACTTTAAAAATAAAAATATACTAAGTATAAATTAAAGGGACAGTCTAATCCAAATTCTGGAGTAGACTGTCTCTTTAAGCTAGAATTACAGAAAAAAAGCTAAGATTACAGAAAATAATAAATAAAATTACAAAATTTTAAACTAATTTTAAATGCATACAGGAACATAGGCGGAGTGGAGATCTTCCTGTTGGGGCGGAGCTACCAGGTGCTGCAGGTGCTACAGGTGCTGCAGGTGAACTGGAACTTCGTATGACTCCCGGGTGTGAGCATTTTCACCTCCCCACTACGCAGTGCTCCTTGCCTAGCCGAGAGAGTCGACTGGGCTGGAGCAAGTGACTATCATAGTCTGCGAGACGGAAGATCCCCAAGACACCACTGCTTAGTGGTTCAAGCAACTCCACCGGTGCTTTTCTCCCCTGACTATCAGACCCCGCTACAGCTAAACCGGAACAGGGCTCCGAGGTGAGGAGACGAGGAGGGGTCCTCCACAGCCGGTTTCGCCAGACGCTGTCACCGGACTCTACTTACGCTGCCCGGACAGGTGACGGGCCGATATCGTGGCTCCCTGGTGGATGCTTCATTCCTTCCTCCAAACAGCAGGGAAGTTTGTTGGTGTTATCCCTGCAAGAATTCGGCACTAGAGAGACCTTTACCCTGACCTGGTTTGGGGCGCAAGATACAAGCTTTGCAGTTGCCGACCTAAGCCGAGCTATGTGGGATAGCTATCCGCGCTGAAGAAATCAAGAGAGGTGCTCTCCCTGTGCCTGCAAAACTTGGCAGACGCGGTATACGGACCGTGTGCATACAACTGATCAGAAGGGGGACGGATAAGTCCTGCGGCTCCCAGTGGCTGGTGTACTAAAAACCTGAATCAAACTGCACAAAAGACGTTTGGCGCTGCCTCTACAAAGACCACAGGACCTAAGTAAAATACAGGTTACCCTGCGTTGGAAGTTAAGGTACAGACTGTGGGGTTTTGGGGAATAAAGGAGCCCTCCTACTCAGATTGCCTGACTTCAAGTGAACTGTGGTAGATATCTAATCTCCATATATCGTTAAAAACATAATGAAAACGGGTACAATTGGGGATGCTGACTTACAATAACTCACAATAACTCTAACCAAGGGAATTGTTTTGTGATACCTTTCCTTTGCCTACATTATCCAGTGACTGAAACACTCTTATATAGGGAAAAGACACCCTGCTCCCTCCCCGCTGCATATATATACCTTAGTCCGGGACTTTACGATATATGTATGTAATATGTACTCAAGGATTAAAATTGCATAAGAGCTAACTTTTTTTCTTTTTTAAAGGGAAAAGAAGGGAAAAAAAAAAAAAAGGGGGAAAAGCCCTAAAAACCCTTAGAGTAATAAATGCATTGCTCTCTCATTGGAAACACTGATAATAATGTATTATCTTCAGCATTTATTGTACAACATCGAATAAGTATTTATTGATATTGGACCTGTCTACCTGGGTACACTCAAACTAGTACATGGCCCTACTTTTGTTTAATAGCACGAATTTCACATTTTTTGCTTCTTCTTTTTTTTTTTTTTTTTTTTTTTTTTATCCACTTGTAGTATACTAATTATAGTAACAGAAATATTTGCTAGTGCAGCAAACTCCCCTAGAAACACAACTAATTTAATATTACCTTAGACTAGGTAACTGATTGTCACGACATAATTCACTAAAGACATATCAACAACACGTTTGTGGAGCAATATAGCTGTAAAATAAGTTATAGCTGTAAAATAAGTTAAATCACGCTTATAATTGCACTCTATCACGTTTTTTTTTTTTTTTTTTTTTAAAGGGCTGTGTCCATGGAGAGATTTATCTCCCAGGGAAAAGGTAGTTCTCCAATCATGCCCCCTAAACTTAGGGGAGATAGAAAAGGTAATAAACAAATAGAGGGATGTGCAGATACTTCCCAAGATAAAGCTGGTCTTAATATACCTAATTGCGACATGATGGAATTAGTTTCAGAAATATCTAAAATGGTCACTCCTCAATTTGATTCACTTAAACAAGAAATCAAACAAGAAATCAATGGGTTAACAAATGAGGTTAGACAATTTTCTACACGACTAGATGAAGCTGAAGTTAGAATGTCAGAACTAGAGGACAGGTTTAACTTACAAGATCCTATTGTAACATCCCATGTCAAATTAATATCTACATTACAAGCGAGAGTAGAAGATTTAGAGGATCGATCTAGACGCAATAACCTGAGGGTTATTGGCCTCCCTGAAATACCTGAATACCAGGATTTAATGCAATTTGCTTCCTCTAGTCTCCCCCAACTATTGAACATCCAACAATTGCCTCAACCAGTGCATATTGAAAGGGCTCATAGAGTAGCCCCATTTCGTTCTAATTCTGATGGCAAGAGCAAGCCCAGACCCATTATTATTAAGTTTCTAAATTTCCAAGATAAAATACTATATCTTAGGTACTATAAGAAACTTAATCCGTTTCTAATTAACCACCATAAAATCATGTTGTTTTCAGACTTTTCAAACGAAACATTAGTAAAAAGGAGAGAGATGTCACCTTTTTTTCTCAAACTTATGAACGCCAACTTTGATATAAGGCTAATATATCCAGCTAAGCTTATTGTCTTAAGGGAGGGGAAGACTACAACTTTGAATAGTGTAGCGGAAGCTGATACGTTTTGCAGATCAGTTGGTTTAGTATAGGTTAATTTAAACTGTACTTCAATAGAGTCAAGACACTGTGATGGAGTTTAAAAATGTATTGTTTTGTTTTTATACGTTTTACTTGTTATATGGTTTGGTGTTTTTTTTTTTTGCCTTCTTTCTTTCTTTTTTTTTTTTCTCTCTCTTCCTCCCCATAGTATTCAAATTTTCAGCCCTTTTTTAATTTAATGGGAACCGAACCACTCAAATTTCTTTCTTGGAATGTGGGGGCATAACCTCCCCGATTAAAAGGAAAATGATCATTAAACATCTTGGGCGATATAAACCCGATATTGCATTGATCCAAGAAACCCATTTAAAAGACCTGGAAACACCTAAACTTAAAATGAGATGGGTTGGGGAGGTTATTGCTGCCCCCTATGATGGTAGGAAGAGAGGGGTTGCGATCCTTTTTAATAAGAATCTAAACTATAAGATAGAAGCTTGTGAAATAGATCCGGAAGGCCGGTATCTGGTTCTTGAGATAACCATCAACAAATTAATGTTCGTCTTGTGTAATATATACGGTCCGAATAATTTAGATTTTAATTTCTGGAATAATCTGTCAGTACAACTGTCAAAATATGCTGGCCAAAATTTAATAATTGCTGGTGATATGAATATAATATCTATGCCTAATCTTGATAGGTTAAGTCCCAAGATAGCTTTTAGAAGAGATAGGAAGCAACGTATATTGCAGAAATTTTGTTTTGAATTAGGGCTTCAGGACATATGGCGTGTGCACAATCCTGATACTAGAGCATACACGTGTGTCTCAAAAGGACATCAAACACTCTCTAGATTGGATATGTTTCTAGTATCAGAAGTACTTAGGGGAATGAACATGACACCAGATATTAAAGAAATTGCAATCTCAGACCATGCCATTATCTCCTTAGAATTTAATACTAGAGACCTCCAAACACGTAACCCTAATACGTTTTTTTTCCCTAAATATTTAATAAACAATGTTAAATTTCAGAACTGGCTTAAGAATAAGTGGGGGGAATTCTATAAATTTAATTTATCATATCTGGGAAAAATTGAAATATTTTGGGAATCGGCCAAAGCTGTGTTACGGGGGGATATTAAAGCATATCTTTGTTTGCTTAAAAAAAAAACACGATATAAAGAAACCCAACTATCTAATAACGTTAAAAATACTTATAATGCTTATGTAGCCAGTCAAACACAAGTATTATGGCAGAAATATATTGATGCCAAATCAGCTCGAGATGTTTTTCTACAACAAAAAACAACACAAGAGGATATTAAACAGAGGGCACTTTATGGAGGTCATACAGACAGATCTGCAAAATACCTAGCAAAGATTACTAAGATTACAAATAAGCATATCATTACTGCGATAAAAGTTGGCACAGACAGATTTACAAATAATGTAGATATTGAGAAGACTTTTTTTAAGTTCTTTCAAGATTTATATAAAGCAGATAAGTTAACACCAGACAAGAGAGAATTATTTTGGGATCAAATTACACTACCCAAACTTTCACCCGCCATTATACAACAATTAAACTCCCCTATATCTTTAGAAGAGGTTGTAGACGGAATTCAGTCGGCTAAACTGAATAAGGCTCCAGGACCTGATTTTCTTCCTGCGGAGTTTTATAGAATCCTGCAAGACCAGATTGCCCCTACAATACATAAATTATTTAATTTTTATTATTCTTCTGATACTAAATGTTCATCTTATTTTACAGCTTCAAACATCTCACTAATTCTCAAGAAAAATAAAGACCCTGAACTGCCGGGTTCATACAGGCCAATTTCACTTCTAAACTGTGATTACAAACTCTTAACTGCTATTCTAGCTAATAGACTTAAACCGCATCTTAATCAAATAATCCATGAAAACCAAACGGGATTTATGACTGGTAGAAATCCAATTAAAAATATACGTAAGTTGATGTTAACATTAGATTTCTTTTGGAATAAGTTCAAACATCTCAAAAAAAAATCTACAACAGACCTAGCCATACTAACATTAGATGCGGAGAAAGCATTTGATTACATCAGTTGGGATCATCTTTTTTTTACTTTGGAGCAATTTGGTTTTGCAGGTCAGTTTGCTGATTGTATTAGATCGATATATAGTAAACCAGTATCTTCAATCATTGTCAATGGCTCATTAACTGAGCGATTCAACTTACAGAGAGGAACTAGACAAGGTTGCCCAATCTCTCCGCTTCTTTTTAATCTTGCGATAGAACCCCTTGCGATCCTTCTACGTCAGAATTTAAGTGGTATAATGGTAGGTCGGGAGAAGTTTGTACTGTCACTTTATGCTGATGACTTACTGCTGTACCTTAGTAATCTTAGTGTGAGTCTCCCAAAAATATTATTAGATATTAAATTGTTCGGTATAATCTCAGGATATAGGATTAATCTCTCTAAATCGGAACTTTTATGGATTAATAAATTACCTGGGAATAAGATTAGTCATCCGTTTAGAGAGACAACGCAAATTACATATTTAGGGATAACTCTAGGTAAGAACCCACATGACTGGTATAACTTAAATTTTCCGGAAGTATTCAAAATTTGCAAAAAAAAAATTGAAGATTGGGCACATTTACCTATCTCTCTAACAGCTAGGGCAATGTTAATTAAAACCATTTTATTCCCTAAAATTTTGTATCTACTCCAAAATATCCCATTATTTTTATACCAATCTGATATTCGATTATTTAATGGTTTATGTTCACGGTTTATCTGGAAAGGTACTAAACCACGCATTGCATTAAAACGACTAATGAATCCTAGATTAGCGGCAGGTCTAACATTTCCTAATCTTAAGCAATATAACGTAGTAACATTAATAAAAATAGCGCTAGATTGGATCACGGAAAAAGAATATATTTCTTTTCTGCAATGTGAATCTAACTTAATAGCTCCTTTTAGTCTTAAAGCAATTTTACATTGTCCATTAACCCAGTTACCATCTATGGCTTGTAATTTAATAACTATTAAAAATATAGTTAGGGCTTGGCAAGAGTATTGTTTAGAATGTCATATACTCCCTTATGTTTCTGAGTTCCTACCAATCAGGGGTAACCCCAAGTTTATTCCTGGATATTCTAACATTATTTTTTTAGAATGGGAAAATAAAGGCTTAAAATGGATCAGCCAACTTATTAGATCAGATTCTTACGTGGAATCCTTTACCGATATTTGTAGTAAGTTTGGTCTTACAAGGAGAGATTTTTACGCATATTTACAGATACGCCACTACATTGATGAACTGAAACAAACTTATAACTTAAATTGGTCCCTAGGGGATCTTACCCCTAGAATTAAACTATATCAAAATGGCATATATTCCATCTCCCCATTGTATACTATGTTGAATGCCCTTTCTACAAAGGCACAATTAGAATTTCTTCAAATTAAGTGGCAATTGTACTTTCCAAATATTACAATATATGATATATCTGATAGTTTTAAAATTACCGAAAATTCAGCGGTTATGACATCTTGGCGGGAGACGCATCTAAAATTACTATTCAACGTCTATATTACACCAGAAAAAAAATCTAAGTGGTATAAAACTAAGTACCTATGTACAAGGTGCAGTAGCAGTAATGCTAATATCTTTCATTGTTTCTGGTCTTGCCCGAAAATCGCCCAATTTTGGGCTAAAATTAATTATTGGATAAATACGGTACTCCATTTAAATCTCAAGATAACCTCAATAAACGTGTTTTTTTTACTTAAATACTCAGAGTATCGCTTAAATCATAATTTGATCAATACTATGGTTTTTATTGCTCGCAATCTTATCTTAAGATCATGGAAGTCTCATAAAACCCCCAGTTTTGCACAATTTAAAAAAATAATAATAGCCCAAAGTACAATAGAACAGATGCAGATTCTTAATATAAAGAACGATCAATTCGAAAATTATTTAAAAAAATGGTTAGTGGTTATTAAATCTATGCCAATTCAAGCCCAAAGACAATTAGTTAAGCCCTTGATAAACTTGGAGTTTGTTCAAATGAATATATATGCTGGATATTTTCCCTGTAACTGGCTTGATTAAAATTAAAATTAAAACAAATAATATGACCCTAGGTAATAACATTACTCCCTTAGGCTATGTTATACCCCGGAGATAGATAGAAGATGTAGGACTCTCCCTTTCTCCCCCTTCCCTTTTTTTTTTTCTTTTTTTTTTTTTTTCTCTCTTCTCTCTTTTTCTTTCTATTATTTTATGATTACATACAAAATACCAGCATTGAGCATATATTATATTGAAGTTATTACAAAATTGTTTATTAGTTGTTTAAACTATGGATAACTCTTCTTCTTGTTTTTGTATTTGGATAACAGACTCTGTTAGGCATATTTTATTACCTTATTATGTTTTTGATGCTCTGTATCCAATGTTGGTTCACAATAAAAGATTATAAAAAAAAAAAAAAAAAATTACAGAAAAAAAGCTAAGATTACAGAAAATAATAAATAAAATTATAAAATTTTAAACTAATTACACCTAATCCCTATGAAAATAAAAAAAACACCCAAAATAAAAACACCCCCAATCTAATAAACTACCAGTAGCCCTTAAAAGGGCTTTTTGCAGGGCATTGCTCCAAAGTAATCATCTCTATTGCCAATAAATACACAAACCCCCCCAAACAGTAAACCCCCCCACCCACCAAACCCCCCCCAAAAAAAACTGGCATTTCCAGCTCTTTTGCTGCCGACCCTATCTAAATAAAATAACCCCCCCCAAAAACCCCTTTAAAAAACCTAAGTCTAACCCACAAGTGGTCCTTACCTGTCCTGAAGACCGGCGGAGAAGGTCCTGTTCCAGGCGGTGAAGTCTTCTTCCAAGCGGCAACCTCTTCTTCTTCCAGGAACCAGCCGGCGCGGAGCGGAGGAGTTGAAGACCGATAACCGCGGAGCTGAAGAAAGTCGACTCTGGAACTAAAGACAGACGACTCTGGAACTGAAAACCGGCGACCACGGAGCCATGGAGCATAGAGGATCCTCTTCATACCATCTCCGCCGTACACTGAATAGGAATTCAAGGTACACGATTAAAAATGGCGTCCCTTGAATTCCTATTGACTGATTTGAGCCTTCAAATTCAAATCAGCCAATCGGATAAGAGCTACTGAAATCCTATTGGCTGATTTCAAGGGACGCCATTTTTAATCGCATACCTTGAATTCCTATTCAGTGTACAGTGGAGATCGTATGAAGAGGATCCTCCACGCTCCATAGCTCCACGGTCGCCGGTCTTCAGTTCCAGAGTCGCCGGTCTTCAGTTCTAGTGTCGCCTGTCTTCAGTTCCGCGGTCATTGGTCTTCAACTCCTCCGCTCCACGCCGGCTGGTTCCTGGAAGAAGAAGAGGTCGCCGCTTGAAAGAAGACTTCACCGCCTGGAACAGGACCTTCTCCGCCGGTCTTCAGGACAGGTAAGGACCACTTGGGGGTTAGACAGGTTTTTTTAAGGGTTTTTTTGGGGGGGGTTATTTTATTTAGATAGGGTGGGCAGCAAAAGAGCTAGTTTTTTTGGGGGGGGTTTACTGTTGGAGGGGGTTGTGTATTTATTTGGCAATAGAGCTGATTACTTTGGGGCAATGCCCTGCAAAAAGCCTATTTTCATAGGGATTAGGTATAATTAGTTTAAAATTGTATTTATTATTTTCTGTAATCTTAGCTTTTTTTTTTTCTTAAAGAGACAGTCTACTCCAGAATTTGGATTAGACTGCCCATTTAATTTATACTTAGTATATTTTTATTTTTAAAGTAGTGTTAGTGTTTTGTAATTTATGACTAACTTTAGTATTTTGTAAATTAAGTATTTTTAGTTCATTTAGGGGGTGTTACGCTAGGGGGGGTTAGGCTAGGGGGGTGTTAGGCTAGGGGGGTGTTAGTCTAGGGGGGTGTTAGGCTAGGGGGGGGTTAGGCTGGGGGGGTTTAGGCTAGGGGGGGTTAGGCTAGGGGGGGTTAGGGGTTAATAATAGAATAGGTGTATTGCGGTGGGGGCTATGGCGATTTAGGCGTTAATAGAATAGGTGTATTGCGGTGGGGGCTATGGTGGATTAGGGGTTAATAATAGAATAGGTGTATTGTGGTGGGGGCTATGGCGGATTAGGGGTTAATAATAGAATAGGTGTATTGCGGTGGGGGCTATGGCGGATTAGGGTTTAATAATAGAATAAAAGAATTGTGATGTGTTAGGAGCGCCTAGTGAAAGGCTAGGTCTAAATTAGGGTGTGAACTAAAAGTGTCGTTTAGTACACTAGCCCAATAGGTATCTTAAAATTGCCCAAATTGACAAGTTTAATATAGCATATAATTAACAAGTTTAATATAACATATAATATCTGCAGGTGATAACAAGTTAAAAAAACTTAAAAGTATATGGATCCATAATACTTAATATGAACAATCGATAATAACATAATTAATAATATAAAAAAACAGTTTTAAAAAGAGTAGAGCAGTGCAAATGTAATACAGTAAAAGGTTACTGTATAGTAATAATATAAAACAAGTATGGATTGGAAGTCCTAAGAGACAACAGTGGGGATTAGGGTCGTGAGACCAGAGAGAAAGAGTATATGTGGTAATACCAAAAGAAAAAATGTGTGGAAATCCAATAAAAATAAAAAATCAATAAAAAATGAATAAAGTCTAGAAAGTTGTGATGTATGAGTCAATTAAAATAGCCTTGTGATCCAAATGTGTGGAAATCCAATAAAACATATAAAATAAAGTCTAGAAAGTTGTGATGTATGAGTCAATTATAATATCCTCGTGATCCGAATGTAAATCCAAAAAATATATGTGCATCAGTTGTTGTGATAATATTGAAAATAATCCAACAGTGAAAAATCCAATATAAACAATAAAAAATGTCATAAATCAAACAGTAAAAAACTGTGAACACTGGTTAGCAAAAGTTTATGTGAACAAACTTCATAAAAAATGCTTGATATAAAAAACAAATATAAAAATAAAATCCTGTGAAAAAATATAAGAAGATCCAATCCCTGTGAAAAAAGAAAAATACAACATAGAGCAGTATTGTTTAAAATAAGTTTACAATAATAGGAATAAAACTCACCATATATGCCAACGCGTTTCGGCCCACCAATAGGGCCTTTATCAAGACTGATATATGGTTGGTGAGATAGCTTGTTATATACCTGTTTGGGTTGTGCAATTTGCGCCAAATTTCCTAATTGCGCTAAAAAATGACCTTTAGACCCGGAAGTAAAGATAAACCGGATGTGGGGGTTTCCGGTATTAGATTTGGCCTATTTCATAGTATAGTGATATATTATAATATTTTAGCCCATCTTGTCCTAATGTGGTAGTGTTCAACAATTATTATCTTTGTGTGCTGATATCCCTGTAGGCTGATTGGGTAGTTAGATACCTGTTATGTGGTTGTTTACCTTTTTGGCGTCTAAGACCGGATATCCAGTTTCGCCGCTAGACCGGAAATGGATAAGAACTGGATGTTGACTAAAACCGGAAGTCGGTCTGTTTCGTCAAAACCGGAACTTGCCTGAAAAGGGGGTAGACATGTGTCTGAGAGGTGTTCGGTATTAGAAAAAACTGGCCTTATTATCTATTATTTTTAGGATTAGATTTATTACATTTATTTTTCAATATTTACTATTCAATTTTTAATAGGTTCATACTTAAGATACAGATACCACATCATAGGTTCACATGAATATTTACCTGCAACAATAGGTGGATGATCTAAGTTACATATGTTATATTTAAGTTCCAATACCATATTTATAATATTCCCTAACCAAGTATACCAACAATTTTATATCATTAGGAGCCACAATACACCTATCAGTTTTTTCTAACTGATGCACATATATTTTTTGGATTTACATTCGGATCACGAGGATATTATAATTGACTCATACATCACAACTTTCTAGACTTTATTTTATATTTTTTATTGGATTTCCACACATTTGGATCACGAGGATATTTTAATTGACTCGTACATCACAACTGTCTAGACTTTATTCATTTTTTATTGATTTTTTATTTTTATTGGATTTCCACACATTTTTTCTTTTGGTATTACCACATATACTCTTTCTCTCTGGTCTCACGACCCTAATCCCCACTGTTGTCTCTTAGGACTTCCAATCCATACTTGTTTTATATTATTACTATACAGTAACCTTTTACTGTATTACATTTGCACTGCTCTACTCTTTTTAAAACTGTTTTTTTATATTATTAATTATGTTATTATCGATTGTTCTTATTAAGTATTATGGATCCATATACTTTTAAGTTTTTTTAACTTGTTATCACCTGCAGATATTATATGTTATATTAAACTTGTTAATTATATGCTATATTAAACTTGTCAATTTGGGCAATTTTAAGATACCTATTGGGCTAGTGTACTAAACGACACTTTTAGTTCACACCCTAATTTAGACCTAGCCTTTCACTAGGGGCTCCTAACACATCACAATTCTTTTAGACTCTTTTCTTGGGTATCTAGAGACCCAATTGTTATAGGAGCTTGGGTCTTGGCAGTTAGCGCCGTCGGACAAGATCATATTTTAATAGTTAATAATAGAATAGATGTATTGAGGTGGGGGCTATGGCAGTTTAGGGGTTAATACTTTATTAGGTGTATTGCGGTAAGGGGCTATGGTGGTTTAGGGGTTAATACTTAGGCTTATTGCGTTGTGGGGGGTTGTCGGTCTAGGGGTTCATACATTTATTATTAGGAGTGAGAGGGGGGATTGCGGATAGAGGGGTATACGTGTCGGGCTTATTTTTGGGAGGCGTGTTAGACAATTACGGTAGATTTTAAATTTTAGTTAGTTTTATTAGGCGCCGGCAGTTTCTAAAGTGCTGTAAGTCACTGGCGACTCCAGAAATTTGTGCTTACACTTATTTCTGTACATCGCTAGTTTTTCAGACTTACGGCACTTAGGAAATGCCGGTGTCTTATATGTAATACCCCGATGTGCGAGGTGAAATTACGGGCGGCGCGGGTTCCCTTGCTTGCGCCGAAAACTACGCCGTATATCGGATCGCGCCCCTGTAATTTGTTTTTTATTTTCTGTAATTTAGTGGGTTTTTTTTGTGATTTAGCTAATTTAATTTATTTAATTGCATTTAATGTAGGGAATTGATTTAATTATAGTGTAGTGTTAGGTGTTATTGTAACTTAGGTTAGGTTTTATTTTACAGGTAAATTTGTATTTATTTTAGCTAGGTAGTTAGTAAATAGTTAATACCTAGTTAAAATAAATATAAACTTGCCTCTAAAATAAAAATAAACCCTATGCTAGCTACAATGTAACTATTAGTTATATTGTAGCTAGCTTAGGGTTTATTTTATAGGTAAGTATTTAGTTTTGAATAGGAATAATGTAGTTAATGATAGTAATTTTATTTAGATTTATTTAAATTATATTTAAGTTAGGGGGTGTTAGGGTTAGACTTAGGTTTAGGGGTTAATAAATTTAATATAGTGGTGGTGACGTTGGGGGCGGCAGATTATGGGTTTATAGGTGTAGATAGGTTGCAGCGACATTGGGGGCCGTAGATTAGGGGTTAATAAATATAATGTAGGTGTTGGCGATGTTGGGGGCAGCAGATTAGTAGTTAATAAATATAATGTAGGTGGCGGCGGTGTCCGGAGCGGCAGATTAGGGGTTAATAAGTATAATGCAGGTGTCGGCGATGTTGGGGGCTGTAGATGAGGGTTTAATATGTGTAAGATTAGGGGTGTTTAGACTCGGGGTTCATGTTAGGATGTTAGGTGTAAACATAACTTTAGTTTCCCCATAGAAATCAATGGGGCTGCGTTACTGAGTTTTACGCTGCTTTTTTGCAGGTGTTAGACTTTTTCTCAGCTGGCTCTCCCCATTGATGTCTATGGGGAAATACGACCAGCTCACCGCTGACTTAAGCAGCGCTGGTATTGGAGTGCGGTATGGAGCACAATTTTGCTCTACGCTTTTTTCTTGCCTTTTAACACCGGGTTTGTAAAAACCCGTAATACCAGTGCTGCATGTAAGTGAGCGGTGAGAAAAAAACTGCTCGTTAGCAACGCACAGCTCATAATGCAAAACTCGTAATCTGGCCTATACTTTTTTGAGGCACAAATCAGCACAAATGCAGCACAAACAAATGGTATATTTGTTTTTAAAATGTAATAATGTGTGGTGCAAAGTGGGCGGAGTTTGATAATTTATAATGCTGAATATTTCAAAAATGAAACTGGCACAAATGTTTGATTTTGCTGCACAAACCCAAACCAGCACAAACAATATTTTTTTTTAGCACAAATCAACAGAATCTCAGCACAAACAAATATTATGTTTGTTTTTAAAATGTAATAATGTGGAGTGCAAAGTGGGCGGAGTTTGATCATATATAATGCTTATATGTCCAAAACGAAACTGGCACTAATGTTAATTTTTTAGAACAAATCAGCGGAAACACAGCACAAATGAATGGTATATTTTTATTCACATTTTAAAAACATGGAGGCCTAGATTTGGAGTTTGGCGGTAGCCGTGAAAACCAGCGTTAGAGGCTCCTAACGCTGGTTTTAGGCTACCGCCGGTATTTGGAGTCACTCAAAATAGGGTCTAACGCTCACTTTCCAGCCGTGACTTTTCCATACCGCAGATCCCCTTACGTAAATTGCGTATCCTATCTTTTCAATGGGATTTTTATAACTCCGGTATTTAGAGTCGTTTCTGAAGTGAGCGTTAGACATCTAATGACAAAACTCCAGCCGCAGGAAAAAAGTCAGTAGTTAAGAGCTTTCTGGGCTAACGCCGGTTTATAAAGCTCTTAACTACTGTGCTCTAAAGTACACTAACACCCATAAACTACCTATGTACCCCTAAACCGAGGTCCCCCCACATCGCCGACACTCGAAAAATTTTTTTAACCCCTAATCTGCCGACCGCCACCTACGTTATACTTATGTACCCCTAATCTGCTGCCCCTAACACCGCCGACCCCTGTATTATATTTATTAACCCCTAATCTGCCCCCCTCAACGTCGCCTCCACCTGCCTACACTTATTAACCACTAATCTGCCGAGCGGACCTGAGCGCTACTATAATAAAGTTATTAAACCCTAATCCGCCTCACTAACCCTATCATAAATAGTATTAACCCCTAATCTGCCCTCCCTAACATCGCCGACACCTAACTTCAATTTTTAACCCCTAATCTGCCGAACGAATGTCGACGCTATTCTAATAAATGTATTAACCCCTAAAGCTAAGTCTAACCCTAATACTAACACCCCCCTAAGTTAAATATAATTTAAATCTAACAAAATTAATTAACTCTTATTAAATAAATTATTCCTATTTAAAGCTAAATACTTACCTGTAAAATAAATCCTAATATAGCTACAATATAAATTATAATTATATTATAGCTATTTTAGGATTTATATTTATTTTACAGGTAACTTTGTATTTATTTTAACCAGGTACAATAGCCATTAAATAGTTAAGAACTATTTAATAGCTAAAATAGTTAAAATAATTACAAATTTACCTGTAAAAGAAATCCTAACCTAAGTTACAAATAAACCTAACACTAGACTATCAATAAATTAATTAAATAAACTACCTACAATTACCTACAATTAACCTAACACAACACTATCAATAAATTAATTAAATACAATTGCTACAAATAAATACAATTAAATAAACTAGCTAAAGTACAAAAAATAAAAAAGAACTAAGTTACAAAAAATAAAAAATATTTACAAACGTAAGAAAAATATTACAACAATTTTAAACTAATTACACCTACTCTAAGCCCCCTAATAAAATAACAAAGCCCCCCAAAATAAAAAAATGCCCTACCCTATTCTAAATTACTAAAGTTCAAAGCTCTTTTACCTTACCAGCCCTGAACAGGGCCCTTTGCGGGGCATGCCCCAAGAAATACAGCTCTTTTGCCTGTAAAAAAAAAACATACAATACCCAAGCCCCCCAACATTACAACCCACCACCCACATACCCCTAATCTAACCTAAAACCCCCTTAAATAAACCTAACACTAAGCCCCTGAAGATCATCCTACCTTGTCTTCACCATACCAGGTTCACCGATCGGTCCAGAAGAGCTCCTCCGATGTCCTGATCCAAGCCCAAGCGGGGGGCTGAAGAGGTCCATGATCCGGCTGAAGTCTTCATCCAAGCGGGGCAGAAGAGGTCTTCCATCCGATTGAAGTCTTCATCCAAGCGGCATCCATCCGGAGCGCAGCGGCAGCATCCTGAAGACCTCCACCGCGGAACATCCATCCTGGCCGACGACTGAACGACGAATGACGGTTCCTTTAAATGATGTCATCCAAGATGGCGTCCCTCGAATTCCGATTGGCTGATAGGATTCTATCAGCCAATCGGAATTAAGGTAGGAATATTCTGATTGGCTGATGGAATCAGCCAATCAGAATCAAGTTCAATCCGATTGGCTGATCCAATCAGCCAATCAGATTGAGCTTGCATTCTATTGGCTGTTCCGATCAGCCAATAGAATGCGAGCTCAATCTGATTGGCTGATTGGATCAGCCAATCGGATTGAACTTGATTCTGATTGGCTGATTCCATCAGCCAATCAGAATATTCCTACCTTAATTCCGATTGGCTGATAGAATCCTATCAGCCAATCGGAATTCGAGGGACGCCATCTTGGATGACATCCCTTAAAGGAACCGTCATTCTGCAGTTGGACGTCGCCGGAAGAAGATGGGTCCGCGGTGGAGGTCTTCAGGATGGAGCCGGTCGTCATCGGATGAAGATAGCAGATGCCGCTTGGATCAAGATGGTTGCCGGTCCGGATCGCCTCTTCTTCCCGGATAGGATGAAGACTTTGGAGCCTCTTCTGGACCTCTTCAGGCACCGGATGATGGATCGCCAACCCCAGCTTCGGTTGGATGAAGATTTTGGAGCCAGGACGGATCGGTGATACCTGGTGAGGTGAAGACAAGGTAGGATGATCTTCAGAGGCTTAGTGTTAGGTTTATTTAAGGGGGGTTTGGGTTAGATTAGGGGTATGTGGGTGGTGGGTTGTAATGTTGGGGGGGGGGTATTGTATGTTTTTTTATTACAGGCAAAAGAGCTGAACTTCTTGGGGCATGCCCCACAAAGGGCCCTGTTCAGGGCTGGTAAGGTAAAAGAGCTTTTAACTTTAGTAATTTAGAATAGGGTAGGGCATTTTTTATTTTGGGGGGCTTTGTTGTTTTATTAGGGGGCTTAGAGTAGGTGTAATTAGTTTAAAATTGTTGTAATATTTTTCTTATGTTTGTAGATATTTTTTTATTTTTTGTAACTTAGTTCTTTTTTATTTTTTGTACTTTAGCAAGTTTATTTATTTGTAGGAATTGTATTTAATTAATTTATTGATAGTGTAGTGTTAGGTTAATTGTAGGTATTTTATTTAATTAATTTATTGATAGTGTAGTGTTAGTTTTAATTGTAACTTAGGTTAGGATTTATTTTACAGGTAAATTTGTAATTATTTTAACTATTTTAGCTATTAAATAGTTCTTAACTATTTAATAGCTATTGTACCTGGTTAAAATAAATACAAAGTTACCTGTAAAATAAATATTAATCCTAAAATAGCTACAATGTAATTATAATTTATATTGTAGCTATATTAGGATTTATTTTACAGGTAAGTATTTAGCTTTAAATAGGAATAATTTATTTAATAAGAGTTAATTTATTTCGTTAGATTTAAATTATATTTATCTTAGGGGGGTGTTAGTGTTAGGGTTAGATTTAGCTTTAGGGGTTAATCCATTTATTAGAATAGCGGTGAGCTCCGGTCGGCAGATTAGGGGTTAATAATTGAAGTTAGGTGTCGGCGATGTTAGGGACGGCAGATTAGGGGTTAATACTATTTAATATAGGGTTAGTGAGGCGGATTAGGGGTTAATAACTTTATTATAGTAGCGCTCAGGTCCGGTCGGCAGATTAGGGGTTAATAAGTGTAGGCAGGTGGAGGCGACGTTGTGGGGGGCAGATTAGGGGTTAATAAATATAATATAGGGGTCGGCGATGTTATGGAACCAGATTAGGGGTACATAGGGATAATGTAAGTAGCGGCGGTTTACGGAGCGGCAGATTAGGGGTTAATAAGTGTAGGCAGGTGGAGGCGACGTTGAGGGGGGCAGATTAGGGGTTAATAAATACAATATAGGGGTCGGCGGTGTTAGGGGCAGCAGATTAGGGGTACATAGGGATAATGTAAGTAGCGGCGGTTTACGGAGCGGCAGATTAGAGCACGTTTTTGAGGCTGGCCGCGTCCGTAAGCAACTCTGGTATCGAGAGTTGAAGCTGCGTTAAAAATGCTCTACGCTCCTTTTTTGGAGCCTAACGCAGCCTTTATGTGGACTCTCGATACCAGAGTTATTTTTATGGTGCGGCCAGAAAAAAGCCGGCGTTAGTTTTTCGGGTCGTTACCGACAAAACTCCAAATCTAGGCCGGAGTGCCAATTTTATACAGCTGAGGCGAGTTGGATGGCGGTTACATAATTTTCATTGACAAAAAAACAAACTGTTATAACTAAAAAAAACAAGGCAGCACAAATAAAAATGTTAACGGCACAAACTGGTACAAATGTAGCACTAACCAACCAGCCCGTTTCATGTCTTTTGGCTGTTGTAGGGGGGCTGGGTAACCTTTGGTGACCTTTATTAAATCGTTAATAAATCAAAAATGAAATGAGATAGAACAGAGATTTAAACAGCATAAATGCAACACTAACCAACCAACCAGTTTCATGTGGTTTGGTTGCTGTAGGGGGGCTGGGAGACCTTTATTAAATTGCTAATAAGTCAAAAACGAAACAAGATAGAACAGAGATTTTATTAGCACAAACCAGCACAAACGTAGCACTAACCAATAAGCCTGATTTCATGTCTTTTGGCTGTTGTAGGGGGGCTGGTGACCTTTATTTAATCTGTAATAAATCAAAAAACAATTGTATTATCTTAAAAATAAAAGCAGCACAAATCTTAATTTTTGCGGCACAAAACAGCAAAAAAAGCACAAACGTAGCACTAACGAAAAACAGTGGATTTTTTATTTGTGCCGATTGTAGGGGGGCCAGCTTCACACAGCTGTATAAGAACAGCAGAGTCTTAAGACACTATTTTTAGGGTCATATGGCACTGTCTGAGAGCATTGATTTTAATGAGTGACTGTATCATACAAACCTACCGTGCCCCTAAGCACAATATCACACAAGACTAGTACCCCCAGTATGTGTCTGATGTTTAACTCAGATAAGTACCTTAAAGTCCGGTGTCAAATTTAACCCTCCAGGGTAAATTGTCCCCAACCTATACATCCATTGGGCTTCTCCTGTGAAAAGGACTTTTTCCCTATCTCCCCCTTAATCCAATTTCGGTACATGATCTATAAGTATGGATCTAATTGAAAAGACAGGATTTCTTTCTGCACAGTGGCATGTGTTGTATTACAGGACAATGAAAATCGAATGCTGTAAATTTTATTTTTGAGCGGGTGATGAAAAGTTCTTTTGGCAATAAGGCTATTGCAAGTCACACACCCTAAGCATTTATAACACCCCTTCACATTTGTTCTCTGTTGTGTCTGGTAACATGATTTAGGATATGTTTTAACCAGTAAGTCTCTGAGGTTTTTGCCACATCTGTATCCCACCATAGGTCTGGTGTCATGACAAATGGTAATTTGGCTTTCTAAGTCAATAAAAGCCAATGTTTCCTCAGGATTGTTCCAGTATTAGTGGTATTTGGTGCAAAAGTTGTTACCATAATAAGCTTACTATCATCCACAGTCCTATCTTTATTCAGATGGATCAAGTCTAATTGTGTCAGACCTTGTACTTCTTCTATAACTGTACCAACCAATCGTAGTTTATATCCCCAGTGCAGAAATTTATTTTTAACCGCTTGTAACTGGGAGACCCCTAAATCAAGTTGGGAGTTATTCCTAAGGGCTCTTATCATTTATGATTTAACAATACCCTTAATTAGAGTAGGGGGATGGCAGCTTTCTGCTCTCAATAGGGAGTAACGGTCAGTAGGCTTTGTGTAAAGTGTTGTACCCAAGGAGTTATAGTATGTGTAATAAAGATAGACAGGTCAAGGAAGTGTATGCTGTTTTCGTTAACATTTAGTTTGAATCTAACTGTGGTATCTGTGTTATTCTATGTTTTAAACCATTGATCAAGTTTATCTCGTCCACCCCTCCATATCAAGAGAATATTGTCGATATATCTTCTGTAACAGATTATCGAATGGTCATTAGTATTCCACAGATACTCATTCTCAAAGGAAGACATAGAAGTATTGGCATAAGCAGGGGCCATATTTGAGCCCATCGCTGTCCCTGATGTTTGCACATAAAAATCTTCCACTAAATTTGAAATAATTTTTCTTTAAAATGAATTCAATCAGTGATAACAGGTATTCAACTGGGTACTCATTATTCTCTAGAAGGTGTGTACTTACTGCACGGAGCCCCTCATGGTGAGGTATGATCGTGTACAAATTGTTGACATCTAAGGTAACAAGGAGATCACCTTCTTGGATCTGAACCTCTATCAACAATTTGATAAGATCATTGGTGTCCAAAACAAACTATTTGATTTTTCTAACCATTGGTTGTAAAATGGAATCAATGTATTGGGCTACTAGTTGTAACAAACATCCTCTGGCCAATACTATCGGACATCCAGGAGGATTGTGTAATGTTTTATGAATCTTGGGAATTGTGTATAGGATAGGTGTAGTGGGAAATTATGTAATGTACTTACATAGCAAACATTAACTCCTTATATGAATGATGCACTTGAAACTTCTAAATGTAAACTGGCACTTTATTTACTGGATTACATAACAAGGTGGCTCCTGTAGATTTGCACACAGTAATATGGATAGATACACATATATAGTCCTTTATAATGAATGGCTGCTGCACGCCTTATATTAGCAGTCCTTTACACTGTGTATGCAGCACTATAGTAATCCAGGGTAACTTATAACTGTATAACTATTAACTGTATAACTGCAATATAACTTATGTGTAACTGACAGTTCTTACTCTTCACGACTGGCTGATGCTGTATCCTCTGCAGTGATCTGTAGCTGACATTACATTTATTAGTAGCAGCACATGTCAGATCCTGAGGTTCAATCATTGTTACTTGTACTTTATAACTGCATCACAAACTGACACAGGCCACTTGATGACATCATCTTTGTATGGAAGCCTCAATGTGCCATCTAACCAAACCAGGAAGTAAGCACAACACTACAAATTGTGTGATACAGAAGTCTTTGAGTTCCTCACTAATATAGCCTTGTTCAAAACCAAAGTGAATTAGATCATCTAATTCTCTCTTAAAGGGTATAGTATGATCAAAAAGTTAATATGTATTATGATCTGATAGTTGTTTTAAAATATCCTCCTTGTAATCTAGATAGTTCATAAGGACAATAGCCCCACCTTTATCCATCGGCATGATCACCAGGGTAGGATCTAATTGCAAGGATTTAATAGCGGATTGTTCCTCCTTAATGAGATTATTTATCCACTTTTTTTTCTTCTGTTCTAATTCCATATCCTGTGTAATTAGTCAAATAAATGTTTTAATGCTGGGGCTGCAATTAGCTGGTTCAAATATACTTTGCTTCCTACAGCTATTCTTTTTAAATCTATTATTGGGACCGTGATATTGAAAGTGTTCTTTGATTTTCAGGAGTCTCTGAAAGCGGTGTATATCCAATTTGAGATCGAAATCTGACACACCCCGGCTTGGGACAAAAGACAGCCCTTTATTAAAAAAAATGTCTCAGCAGTGGTCAGTTGATGGGAACTCAAATTGATAATTATGCTTTCAATAGTCCCCTCATTGGGGGTCTTTGTCTTAAATTTTCCCCACCTGATATTTGGCCTATTGTTCCTCCCCCTTCGGATCTCATAGTGACCCCTAAAAAATTGGAGGATCTAAGTTGGCAATGTTGTTGGTAAATTGGTGTGTATTCATTGATATTAGGAGTAGGTGGAGAGGTGATAGTGTCAAATGGCCTCACTCAAACCTTCCATGCCCCTAAGCACAATATCACACACCTTGATCCATCTGGACTGGGGATGATAGTAAATGTATTATGGTTACATCTTTTGCACCAAATACCACTAATACGGGAACAATCCTGAGGAATCACTGTCCTTTACTGACTTCGGACGCCAAATTACCATTTGCTCATGACACCAGACCTATGGTGGAATACAGACCGGGCATTACCCTCAGAGACTTACTGGTTAAAACAGATCCTAAATCATGTTACCAGACACAAAAGAGAACAAATGTGAAGGGGTGTTGTAAGTGCTTAGGCTGTGTGACTTGCAATAGCCTTATTGCCACAAGAATTTTTCACCACCCATACAAAAATAAAATTGACAAGATTCGATTTTCATTGTCCTGTAATACAACACATGTGATTTACCTCCTTATTTGCCCGTGGTCCCAATACTATGTTGGAAAAACAAGGGGCACCTTGAGGAAGCACATGGCAAATCATAGACTGGCTATCAGACAAGCATTCGATAGAGGTTACTCAGACCAGCCAGTTGCACGCTACTGTGCAGAAAAATCCCATCCTGTCTCCTCAATTAGATCCATACTTATAGATCAAGTACCGAAATTGGATTGAGGGGGAGATAGGGATAAAGTCCTCTTGACACGAGACCAATGGATTATTAGGTTGAAGACAATTTACCCTAGAGGGTTAAATTTGACACCGCTTTATCTGAGCTAAACATCAGACACATACCGGGGGTGCGGGTCTTGTGTGATATTGTGCTTATGGGTATGGAAGGTTTGAGTGAGGCCATTTGGTATTACACGCAGTCCTTGGTAGTCACCTATAGGTTTGTGGGGGATCAGGGATCAGCCTTGATCTTGTATCCACCACACAGGCAAATATTCACTTATATTATGTAGTTACTCATTAAAATCGATGCTCTCAGTGCCATATGACCCTCAAAATAGTGTCTTAAGACTCTGCTGTTCTGATTATATTGATATTTATACAGGGCCGCCACTAGAAATTTTGGGCCCCCTTACTTAACCATTGACCAGCAGCCCCCCCCCCCCCTCAAAAAAGGAGATTTACAAGACAAAATATGGAGTTCTGATTATATTTTTGTCAAGGAAGATGTCAACTATATGCAGTGGCTGCAAAGAAGGACCCTGAACTGCCTAAACAATAATTTAAAGGTTAAGTGGTGGAATGGTGACTTTTGGAAAGGTTGCATTAGTCTCAAAGTCTGTAGAAAGATGTGAATAATCAGTAGAAAGATCAAAATGTCCTACACACACACACACACACACACACACACACACACACACACACACACAAACTTAAACACAAACTTGCACATACACCCAAGGAAAGACCCACAGAGACAACCTGAGAAAACACACACAGACATACACACTCACAGACACCCACAGAAAACACACAAAGATATACATGCACACACACCCTCACTGAGACATCCACAGAAAACATAAAAAGACATACACACACACCCTCAGAGAGATAGCAACAGTAAATGCACAAAGACGTACACACACACACCCTCACAGAGACATCTACAGAAAACACACAGACATATGCAAACACCCTCACAGAGACACCCACAGAAAACACACAGACATATGCACACACCCTCACAAAGACATCAGATGCATGTTTTTTATCTGCCACATTGATGGAGATTCTGTTCTAATAAAGTCTTTGGAATTTTAGCTGGTGTGCCAGACTTTTTTTTTTTCCCTCACAGAGACATCCACAGAAAACACACAGACATACATACACAAACACACACCCTCACAGAGACACCCACGGAAAATGCACATACATATGCATACACCCTCACAGAGACATCTACAAAAACACAGGCATACAAACACACACACACACATCCTTACAGAGACATCCACAGAAAACACACAAAGACATACACACCAACCTTCACAGAGGCATCCACATAAAATGCACAAATACATATACACACACACACACACCCTCACAGAGACCCCAACAGAAAATTTACAAAGATATATGCACACACCCTTACAGAGACATCCACAGAAGATGCACAGAGACATACACACACACCCTCACAGAGACACCCACAGAAAATGCAGACATATGCACACACCCTCACAGACATCCACAGAAAACACATAAAGGCATACATACACACCCTCACAGAGAAACCACAGAAAATTCACAGACATACGCACACACCCTCACAGAGACATCCACAGAAAACACACAAAGACCTGCACACATACCCTCACAGAGACACCCACAGAAAATGCACAAAGACATACGCACACACCCTCACAGAGACATCCACAGAAAACACACAAAGACATACACACCCACCCTCACAGAGGCATCAACAGAAAATACACAAAGACATACATACACACACCCTCACGGAGACATCCACAGAAAATGCACAAAGACAGACACACACACACCATTAGAGTGAGACCCACAGAAAAAATACTTAAACACTCATAGAGACACTAACAAAAGAACAAAGACATAAACACATCCCACACAAACACTCACATGAGGTACAATTTCTGCACATTACAATCCCCTAAATCAACAGTGTGTGACATGCATGATAAAAAAATAGCAGAAATTAAGAGATCACTTTTTAAAGAATCATATTTGTAAATGTGCAAACAAAAACTCTTCTGTGAATTAAAAATTGTACTTTAATGATTTATCAGAATGGGTAGATGAAGAAAAGTACTTTTGAAAGGTTGACAAATGTTTGTTTTTTTCCAATTTTCCCTAACCAAGAGCACCACTTCAAATCTGGTGTACAAATGTTCCCATCTGTTAGCTGTACTTATGGATTTTTAAAATACTGAACTCTGTGTGGTCTTGGTGGAACCATAAGCTTTGGTACTCAGTCTCATACCATTAGATCTGGTTAAATGCGGGATTTAGGCTTGTTTGTATGTATTTCAAACCGGTCATCTGTAGTGTAAACTGAACAGTGTCAAGTTAACCTGTCTCATTTCAAACACTGAGCAATCTTAACCTGAGTATATAACATTATGCAGATGTAAAAATCTTAGATGAAATGCCTCCTGGCATCTGGAAAGTCCTTGCATAAAGGGGCAGCAAACTGGAATGTAATTAATATATATATATATAAATACAAAAATCATATCTGAAAATAAGGGCGCCTACCATTTGTGTATTGAGGAGAAAACATTTCTGCATGGTTTTAAATATAGCATTTCTACAGCATTGTCAAATAATCATAAATACACTGCTGCATTTTGCTAAAAAAAAATTGTTTTTATGGAACCCTGGCGCCACTATACAACTACCACACTGAAGTTTCAATCCAAAATTGCACAAAGAAATAAAAGAACATTTGCTAAGTAAGTCATACCTCCTCTCTAAAAGTTGTGCTTGCCTCATAGGGCCCCCTGGCCTAGTGGGCCCCTGACAGGAGTCACCCCTTTCACGCCCTGATGGGGGTCCTGACTTTATGTATATATTGTTGCTTGTCTTGGTTTGTAAATATTGTAAATAATGTTGCCATTTGAGTATATTTAATGTAACAACAATTATATTGTAATGTCACTACTCTGTTGCCCTCATTTGGGAATGATACACTATGCAGTAATACATAAGAGTAATAATTGCTGCATATAGAGTGTGGCATTCGTATAATATTGTTTATTATGTTTCTATGAAAACAATATGCATGCAGTTTTGATTCACGGTGATTCTTGCCACTTACTAAATGTACATGTTCTAGATATAGAATATTTATTAGCATGTCAAGTTGGATTCTTTTTGATGCAAGCCTCAATTTAGGATCAAGTGGACACAAATGCTGAATATAGAATACGGCACTTGTATAACAAAGCTTGTTATGTTTCTATGGAAACAGTTTGTCCTAAATTTTGACTCACTGCAAATTTTGCCATTCACAGAATGCACATGTTCTAGACATGAGATATGTATAATTATGTCATTTATGACTTTCATAGTTGCAAGTTGCAATTTATGGATCAAGTGGATTCCTTTATGATATGTTTTATTAATTAATAAATGGTATTTTTTTAAACCGGAGCGGACATTACGTTACTTCCAGTTTTACTGGAACGCATGGTTTGCGTTCCATACACGATGTGTGGTGCCACATGAGAGATGGGTATGTTTATAATTGTACACTATTTAAGAGTGATGTTTTGCACATATTGTCCCATTTGGCCAAATGCAGTAACTGACTCTTCCAGTTTGCTTAAGACATGTGCACATCGGAAAAATTTGTTTCGGTTCGTTTTGGACCCATTCGTATTTTTTCAAATTTCGGTTTGGATTGATTCAAATTCAGATACATTTCAATGCATTTGTTTCAGATTCGGATACATTCGAATGCATTCAGATGTATTCGTTTTGGATCGATTAGTAAATTTGGAAGTTCGGTAAGTGTTATGTTGATTCAGATGGTTCCAAGTTACACAAACGGAATTATTTCACTGTTCTCTCTCACTAAACATCACTAAATGCAATTGTTATACTGAATTGGGATTAGTTCATGGCCATTCAAATGCTTTTTAATGCATTTGAACACATCCAAACTAATTTGGATTTATTTGTTACAAATGCATTCGGATTAGTTTAGTTTCATTGCAAGGGTAATTCGGAAATTTGAATCGATTCGAATTTCCTCATTTTGCAAATTCATCCGAATTTAGATTAGTAACTAAACGAGCTTATGAGCGAGTGCTGGACTTTATTTTTGTGTGTATGGTAACTTCTGTTTAGTTATTTTCCCTAGGGACCTGCTCCCAGGCTGGTGTGGGCCAAGACTGCATGTGACTCTAGAAATAGTGCAGCTCTTTGAGAGTGCTATAGCACCATAGCTGAGCAGTGTTTCAGGGTCATGTGATGTGTCCCCGGTCCGGTCTGGGAGTACTGTTCCACTTTCCTTGATTTGCTTGAATATTTATATATATATATATATATATATACACACACATACACACATGATATATATATATATATATATATATATATATATATATATATATATATATATATATATATAGGAATATCTATTTAAAAATACATAGAACATATTCTGCCATGTGCAGAACATTGGAATGTGAAATATTTACAGTAAATACATAGTTTAAGCCTTTATTAAAAATAGTTATTGCATAAATATAATTTTACATCTTTTCATCTACTTAATGGTATACAAATGCATTTATGTGTTTATATGTCTGTAAATACATATTTACACCTATAAATACAATAATATATATGTACACCTATATAGACATATATATATTTATACATATACATCTTTAGACATGTATGTGTATGTATCACTATATTAAAGCCCTTTGCCTGCCTTTTTTTTTTAATCTAACACCTGATACCTCCTATCTTCAAGCCTTTATAACTTTTGTGTGCAATATTTTTTTTGCATAATTTTTATTAGATGGAGGAATACCTTAGCAGATAATAGCATGGGGTAGATAATTAGATTGCATGATCTCTGAACGTGATCTAGATAAAGCTATAACTCTTATGAAAAAACCTTGAAGTGGCATAGAACATCTGTAAGACTTGCCCAGATACATTCAACGTGCTTGCCCCAATGCTGGAGATTATGTGGAGAGTCTGCATCTGACCTCCTTATATGCTGGGCATGTCCAAAACTTTCCTTCCTTTGGAACAAAATATTCTCACTGCTAACGTCTCTTTGTATCCACACTGTCTCCTCCCCCTCTTGTGCTCTGCTCCATATCATAGATGGCAGAATCCCAGAAATAATGTAATAATATATGAAATAATGTATGAAATAAGAAATGTCCTTGAAAAGTTCAGCATTAAGATATATAATTGCTTTTTATTTTTTTTATTAACCATAGTTTACACACAGACATTCAATAACAAATATTTCTCTCTATTGTGACATACTTAATTTATTTTAAATGTCAGGCTTTGTTAGTTCATATAACCCAAAATATTTTCTTTTTTTGAAGAACAAAAGTAATTTAATATTAATATAAAAAAAATAAAAAGCAAAATCAACATTACATGTAAATCATTAAGGGCCAGATTACAAGTGGAGCAGTATTTTACACTCCCGGTTGAGTATTAACTCCGCTAGAGGTAAGGTTTTTGCGCTTGTCAGGTAGCGCTCTTATTACAAGTTGAAAGTAAACTGTTTTTGCTAACTCGGCATGCAGAAAAAGCCGAACTTAAAATATAGTGCGTGCAATGTTTTCCCTATAGAAGTCAATGGAGCAAAAAAAAAATTCCTAACATCCTACTTGCGCGCAAACCCGATTGCATATTCTGAAATGCGCTAACACGACATGAAGATATGGATATTTCACATTCCAATGTTCTTCACATAGCAGAATATGTTCTATTTATTTATAATACATATTTCTACATATGTCTGTTGGTATTTTGCACAAATATATATTCATACATACTGTATATATATATATATATATATATATATATATATATATATATATATATATATATATATATATATATATATATATATATATATACATACACACATATATATATATATATATATATATATATATATATATATATATATATATATAAAGGTATAGATATTTACAGATATATATGCATATCTTATTAGAAATACATAGAACATATTCTGCTATGTGCAGAACATTGGAATGTAAATATTAACAGTAAATAAACAGCATAACTCTTTATTAAATATGAATATTGCAGAATTATGCTTTTTCATTTTTTCATCTACTTGACTGCAAAGGGCTCCAGTGCACGTATATATATATATATAGATACATAAAAACATACATATATATATACATACATATATATATATATATATATATATATTGTATATACACACACACATATATATATATATATATATATATATATATATATATATATACACAAACCTTTAGACATGTATATGTATGTATCTCTGTTAAAGCCCTTTGCTGCCTTTTTTTCTAACACCTGAGGCCTCATATCATTGAGCACTTTTTTGTGCAATATTTTTTTAAAATAATTTTTATTAGGTGGTGTTATTATTGCGGTAACTGTACTTTTTAATGTACTTTTGATGTGCTTTGTGACACTTTTTTGTATTTGCGAGGACATGGTAATCATTCTAGGGTAAATCACTATTGCTCTCAAGCAATCACCTTTACTGTCAACTTGTAATACGAGCGTTAAACCTGATGCGCACAAACACAGTGATAAACCCTTTTTATTTGCGCATACATTTTTGCGCTCCACTTATAATCTGGTCCTAAATTTGTTATCTTGAGAACAGCTCAGAGGAGAGAGCTCCATTTTTTATTAATATCCATGATTCTTAAAATACTGTGCCCTAGCAATAACATCATTGGCAAAGTCTTCTCCTTCAGTGTTTTTGTCTACATTTTCATCCACCACTTTTTCAGGACCACACATATAAGCTGCAATAGCACCTGTAATAAAAAATAAAGAGATCAAATAGCATATAGCTTTAATATGGTAATCAGGACTTTTTCCGAGTTGCTACATTTTTAATAAAATAGTTGCAAAAATATAAGCTTTTTCAGGACCACACATATAAGCTGCAATAGCACCTGTAATAAAAAATAAAGAGATCAAATAGCATATAGCTTTAATATGGTAATCAGGACTTTTTCCGAGTTGCTACATTTTTAATAAAATAGTTGCAAAAAAAAAAAAAAAATGTTAAGTATAAAATTGTACAGTATCCTGATATTCTGTAATTAAGTTTTATAATAGGCAATATGATACAATATAATATAATGTAATAGGTATCATAAACAGATTTGTATACATCCACCCAAAATGATTTATATTCAATTGTATTGCTTATTAATGGGAAATGTAATCATTTATTATTTATCTACTAGACAAAGAAAAAAGCCTCTCTATTGGATAATAAAAGAATATCACTGTTATTTTACGCTAAAGGGACATGTTACTCATATGCTAAATTACTTAAGAGATGTAGCACATCTGTAAAAACTGATTAGAAAACAAATCACATGAACATTTCTATGTAAAAAAGATATTTGACCTCAAAATGTCCTCAGGTCACCAGGGTAAAGGCTCTGTGAGCAGTTATTCTTTAGCTTATCTTTCATAAGGGGAAAAAAACAGCCAGTCAGCATTATCAGTGCTGGTTTCACACTTTGCTTTGCTGTGATCCTGTGGGATTTCCCCAACATTTAGCAAAATGTCATAGTAAACTGCCTTAATCCCCCAACATATACCTCTCTGATAATCTTGTACTAAACACTGTCAAACTCAAACAGACCTTTGAGCCAATCTTCTTCGGGCCATTTTGGGAATTTATTCTTAATGCTTTTCAGCATCTCAAGCAGTATCTCTGTGCCCTGATTAAGGTGTTCTTCACTGTCCCATGCTCCACAAGGGTTGAAATATGTTTTGTGAACCTAGAAACAGCAAATAAAAAAAAAAATGCTTTCAATCTATATTCTATTGGAATAAAAATGCTCATAATCTTAGGCTCATAGCGTTAAGCAAAGACTAGCATTTTACCAAACCAATTAAGCATAAGTTTGCCATTGACTTTATAGTATACCATATTTGACTGACTCAAGTCTCCAACATTTTAATTAATTTTCATTTGAGTTATGATCTATGAAGTGCCAGGCTACAGATAGTCATTTTGTTGCTTTCTAATTCGTTAATGGTATTTCTAATTGTACATAAAAGTTCTGTGTTGGGAGGGGACCTAGTTAACAAACCCAAAAAGTATTTCCACATGAACAAGAGTTACTTTCCAGTTAGTGATCATTCCTTCTGATGCTACTTATAGACCTTTGTTTGGGTCTTAGATGGATGGTTATATTCATAATATTTTTTGCTAAGCTAGCTGTCCTATTTTTCTGCAACATTTTTATGAATAGTCTGTGTTTGGATGCTTAAACGGCAGCTTTTTCTAAACAGAGCTCTAGCCCCCTATGGCTGAAGATTTGGGCATCAGATAAAGGCTCTAAACAATTGTTAGAAACATTCAGTTTAGGTACACATTATACCTACCATTAGAATATGTGACATAAAAATGTGTAAAAAAAAAATATATAATCTTTATTGATGGAAAAAATGTATTAAACGTATTAGAAAGAGGATACAATTTCCAAATTCTTTGGGGTCTTCCCTTCTTTTTTCACAATTCCTCCTCATAAAAACAAGATAGAGAGAAATACATAATAGTGCAATCCTGTTTGACTTCTTAATAAATTTTGACAACTTTACAAGTTCTTACTCATGTGATTTAGAGCCATGTTTGTAAAGCTCTAACTTGTACAGCAGTGTTATGTTTGGCACATAAACAGCGGTCCACTCAGCATCCATTAAATGGTTTTATTATAAAAACACACAAATAGAACTCAACACAACTTTAGTACAGTTATAGACACATATAGGGCATAATAGTGAATAAGCCCCATTGAAAGGTCGTATAAACCTCATTAGAAATGGTCCAAAAGACCTCTTTAATTCCCAATGTCCTGGTGCAAAGCCTGTAACAGAGTTTAAATCAGTTAATCAGACACGTATTTTGCTTCCGCTTTGTCAAGAATATAACTATATCTTTTTTCTTAAATACACAAAAAGAAAATGATTAACCTGTTAAAACACAAAACAATAATAAATCAAACAAAAAACAATGTGTTAGTGCAAAGAGGATATGTTCAAAAAAGTCAATAACTTAATCCCAACTCCAAAATGTGCATAAGTGATCCCAGGGATTACTTCCCAGTGGAAATAAATGCTGCAGTCGAAATCCAAGGGTTAACCTCAAATAAAACAGATCAATGCTGCCAATGGTGAAGTCCTGTGAGACTACAGGGTTAATTCACAAGTTGTATACTCACATACTGCAGAGCTTCACATCAAGCTCTAGATATAAAAGCAATGGGAGACTCCAGCAGAAGCAGATAGAAGTAAACTGAGATGAATGTTAAAACAATTTATTAAAACATGTGTTAAAATCACAGGGGTTTACAGAGAACAACCACAGATAGAACATCTGAATATTACACAGACTGTATATATGATTATGGTTGGTCTCCGCCCACAACGTGACATCACACGCTCAAAATCCAACGATTGTTTCACCAAAAAAGGAAAAAACCTTGAAAAAGCCAAGCGACTATTTGGTGAAATGATTGTTGGATTGATAGTGTGATGTCATGCTGTGGGTGGAGACCAACCTTCTGAACTGAAAACCACAATCATAGACATTGTTTACAATATACAGTCTGGCTCTCTCCCCTAGACACAGCATCCACTGCTACTCTGTCACATGGGGCTATCCACTTCAGCCACACTCCTAGGTCTAGTAATAGACAAGGAGGTGGTGTAAATATTTTCCTCTATGTAAATGGTCCAAAAGACCTCTTTAATTCCCAATGTCCTGGTGCAAAGCCTGTAACAGAGTTTAAATGAGATAATTCAACACGTGTTTCACTTTCACTTTGTCAAGAATATAACTATATCTTCTTGCAAAGTTTTTAAAACCCTTGCTGTATTACCATTGGTTGGTGACTTCCTTCATCTAATTGGTTGTAATTCATGGCGTTCTCTAAATTTCCCACCTTCTCTGTTCCTGTCACGTAGTGCATTGAAATGTGACACTTCCGGGTTCCTTAGTCACATCCGGTTGGCAGGAAATTAAGATGGCGATCGCCATTTTAGTAGCACTTTTGGTGGCTGCCATTGTGGTAGTCCCTTATTTAGAAAGGCTGCCGTATTTATAGTCCTTACAACACAAATTATATATTAAAAACAGATAAGGGGCATAACATTGAAAAATTATTTACACATATATTAACACACACTACTGTATTGTAAAATTGTTGTACATAAAAATACCTAAAAAAACATGAAGTTATTAAGAAAGATTACCTCTTTATATCCACAAGTAAAAGTAGTTATAAATCTACCATCTCTATTATTCCTAAGCCATATATAATTAAATAGAAAGACGATTTAAAAGGATAAAGGATAAAAATGTTAATTTAAAAATGGATAGTGAATAAAGGTAAAATACAATAAAAATACATATATAAAGATAAAAAGATAAGATAAAAAAGGGGATACAAAAGGATAAAAAAGAGGGGACAGTGAATGTGAGATACTGATACACTTCTATGTAGTCACTTATTGTATATTAGTGTATGATATTGTAATATACTATCCACATCATTTCATAGGAACTGACAGATCTCAAAGTATTTATTTAATCCTTTTGGCACATGACTATCCAGTTCAAATATCCATTTAATTTCAAGCCTATTTAGAATGTGAATTGTATCTCCCTCTCACCAATGTGGGATTTCTTTAGCAATTCCCATAAAGTTTAAATGTTTTGGGTTGCACTCATGTTTCTTTTTAAAATAAAATGATATAGGATGTTTTTAATTCCTTTTCTGATATTATATATGTGTTCATATATTCTCACTTTAAGTTGGCAGGTAATGCATCCTATATACTGTAGTCCACACGAACATTGAAACAGATAAATTACATTCTTGCTGTTACAAGATATCATCTGGTCTATTTTGTATCTCCTTTCTGTATGTTTAGATGTAATATTAGTCTGTGTGCATCCACTGTGCATTCTGCATGTAAAGAAACCTTTTAAATGCTTGTTACTTAGTCATGTTTCTCTGTTAATTTCTTCCCTAATATAGCTCTTTGTTAGAATATGTTTCAAATAAGGGGGTTTACAGAAGACTAATCTAGGTCTACCCCTTAGTAAATCTTCCGATCATGGGTCCCGTTTTGAGATATCCTAATTTCTTTCTATTATTTCTTTTCATATGAAACCCTCAGTACTGTAATCGAGAATTATTGTTACGTAAATTTAATTTTTATTCCAATCTTCTCGTTTGTCGCTATTCATTAAAAGATTACTCCTATTTATCTTCTCTATCTATTCAATAGTCCTATCTAGTACCCCTTCATCATATCTTTTTGCTACAAATCTTTGTTTCAGTACTTCAGCTTGTTCTCTATAGTTATTTTCCACAGTACAGTGTCTACTAATCCTATAAAATTGCCCTTTGGGGATATTATTTAACCAACTCTGATAATGCCAACTATTCTTTTCTAAATATGAGTTAGTGTCCACATTCTTGAAGTAGTTTTTGGTTTTAATCATATCCTCAGTATAAATTTTCAAATCAAGATAGTTAATAAAAGTTTTACTAATTTCCCAAATCAATTTAAAACCCCAATTATTATCATTCAGTTACTTCATATATTTTTCCAAATCTGTCCTTGGGCCATTCCAGATAAACAAAATATTGCCTATATCTGCAATGGGTAACCAGGTATCGCACCCAGTCATACAAACTATAAACAAAGTGGTCCTTCCACATTGCCAAACAAAGGTTTGCATAACTGGGGGCAGACCTGGTACCCATTGCAGTTCCTTTAATTTGTAGGTAGAATTCATACTGAAACCAGAAAAAAATAGATTCTAATATTAGTTCTATTCCTTCCAAAATATATCCAATTTGTTTGTCCAATAGATTCTAAACTTTTTTTTTTATAAATAATCTTTTATTGAGATTCTTGAGACGCTTACAACAAAAAGTTAATGTCACAATAGGCAGCGTACAAAAGTATTTAGACTCATCTTACATCAAAAGGTATACAATCGACAATTATGTCACTGGTGTTGTACAAGGGGAAGAATATTTCAATAGGTACATGCTGCATTATTAGCAGAACTTTGAGAACTTCATTTTACAACGTATACATATAACTGCGCATAAACCATGGTTAATACAATGGTTCCATATCGACGACCAACTGATAGAGGCAACAATGGCATTTTAGAAATGATAACCACAGAAATTATACATTTACTATAACTTAATGACAATTTCATACATCACATATTTAGTGAAAGGTGCCAGACATTGAAGCATACTCCGAGTGAAAACAAATAAGCATTTTATTAGACATCGCATCATATGAAGTTGACTTGGAAGAGGTAGAAGAAGAAAAAAAAAAAAAAGAACAGTTAATAATAGAGAGGAAGGGAAGGGCGGGAGGACAGGAACGGAATCTAGTGGGCCTCAATGATAAACAGTAGCCCAATGCCCTGGTTTTTTTTGCTTTCCTTTCTCCACTCTGCTTCCTCCTCCCCTCCCTCTACATAAGGTGCCAGTTATCCCATACAGACCAGATGCTGCAGTGTAAGTCTAATTTATTTAGCATTCTAAAAGCACATAATTCCATGCCTTTAAAATATTCCATGATAGCAACAATCTTCGAAAATTAGAGTGGGGATGACTGCTTCCAGTCTCTAGCTATCGCCAACTTTGTGGCTACCAGTAAATATATCATTAGGGATTTGTCTATCTCCTTGAGGCCAGACGCCCCATGATTAAGCAGAACCAAGGCTGAAGTCATGCGTACAGGAATGTGCAAGTCATGGAGAGTCTTAAATGCTGTTCTCCAAAGACCTCTAATCTTTGGGCAGTCCCACCAGATGTGTAAGGGTGTACCCAGATTACCGCACATTCTCTCCAACATAGGGGAGAGGATCTATAGAATTTATGTAATGTAGTGGGAACAAAGTGCCATTGTACTGTTATTTTGTAATAGAGCTCTCACAGTGTCGCACAATGCAACAGTTTCCTAGCTGCCACCAGCTCTCCGAACCACTCCTCTGGCTTAATTTCTACATGGAGATCTCACTCCCAAGCGTAGTATTGATTGTGCTTAGTCAGTTCTGAGGGTGTCGTCAAAATGTGTGTCAGGGTGCCAGGAATCAGACTGAGTTGAGAAGTGCAAAAATAATCACACCTTTATTAATAACAAAAAATAATAAAAAGTCCACGAGTCAAATAACAAGCCAGGATTCAAAGCCAGAGCTAGTAGTCAGACGAGCCGAGTCAGGAGCCAAAGCAAATAGTCAGACGAGCCGAGTGAGGAACCAAAGCGAGTAGTCAGACAAGCCGGAATCAGGAACAAGGAGAACAGCAGAGTCAAAATCAAGCCAGGGATCAGGAACCAGGAGGGACGTCAGACAGCCAGGTAATACACAGGAACTGGAACTCACAAACAGGTCTGAGACAATGCAAGGGCAAAGCATACTGGAACAGAGGCCCTTTAAATAATAAGTGATGACATCACAATTCTGAGAGTGCAACCTGTCTCACACGGATGATGTACACCGGTCTGACCAAAAGAGGGCATGCAGGAAATGAGCAGCATCACACACTCTGCACCAGACTCAGCAAGAGAGGTGAGTAAAATGGCTGCCAGCAGCACATGGCAAACAAAGCAGGGAAAAAACCCTGACAATGTGGTAGTGGAATGAAAGGGAACCCTGTAAGAGCTTGCCTAACATCCATCTATTTTCCCACTTAGTGGGTTTTCTAAGATTTCGCACGTCTAACCCCCAAGATGTCAGCAAGCTTGTGAGACGGAGATACTCAAAATACAGTGATTTAGGGAGTGAAAACACCTGTCTAGCAGTATCGAAATCCATCATTTTTCCTGCCCTATAGAGATCTGATATAAGAAGGCCTGCAACATCAGCCCATACAGAGAGATGTATTCCAGGGAGGGATGCTAGTATAGTTCTTATTTTATATATGGGTAAGGGATGGGGAGTGAGGTCCAGTAAATGTTTTTTTGAGTCCCAATGTATGAGTTTAGCTAGAATAGCGGGTGATCGATATGCAAACAGCTCCGCAAATGAGGAGGAATCCAGGGGAGGTCTGCTAGTGTGATACCTTTTATAGTGTGATACCTTTAGGTATCATGGACTGCTCTACTTCCTGCCAATGGAAGCTGCCCCCCGGCATGCACCAACCCGTCCGCTGGGAGAGGCGTGCAGCATCATAATACAGTAAAACACTGGGGAATGAGAGTCCCCCTCTGTGAATTGGTTTTTGTATTGTTGCGGTAGAAGTGTGCACCCCTCCAAACATATGCAGAGTTCAAGCTTTGTAACCTGTTAAGGATGGTTCTGGGTATCGCGAGAGGCAGGCACCAAAACAAATAGGTGAGCTTAGGCAGAAAGGCCATTTTCACTGCAGAAATTCTGCCTGTCCATGAAAATTCCCTGAATTCCCAACTATTTAAGAGCTTCCCAAATTCCGAGGATCGGTCTGTGAAATTTCTGGAGATGACCGTAAGTCAGGGCTCAAGCATACCCCGAGATGTTTAATTGCTTGTGAGGACCATTGGAAAAGATATTTGTGTTTAAGTTCTACAAGATCTACTTGTGGGATATTAATATGTAGGACTTCCATCTTTGTTAAGTTAAGTTTATACATGCTGAATTTACTATATTTATCAATAGTATCAAATACTGCCGGCATTGATGTCCCAGGGGATGTCAATAAAAGAGTGACATCATCAGCAAATAACACTATTTTATGCTTAGAACTGCCTAATGGGATTCCTACAATATTTGGATTTTGACGAATGTCCTGGGCTAGGGGCTCAATATCCAAAGTAAATAAAAGGGGCGACAATGGGCACCCCTGCATAGTACCATTCGAAATGGGAAAGTGGTCTGAAACGAACCCCTCACGTCTCACTCTCGCTGTCAGGTGGGAATATAGTGCACAGATGACTGAGATAAATTGTTGGGAAAGATTAAAAATTCCCAAGACCTCCCACAAGTAGTCCCACCTGACCCTGTTAAACGCCTTTTTGGCATCCAGCGACAGGGCCAGGAAAGGGATATCTTTCTTTAGCACCTCGTACAGAACTGACAGGATATGCCTCATATTATCTGTGCCCTCTCTGCCAGGCACAAAATTCTTTCAGGATGTTGCCTGAGCTGGCAAAATCATTAACGTTTTTTAGTCCAGAGGGCTAAGAGCATCCGCAAAAGTCTTGTAAAACCTTCCAGTAAACCCATGAAGGCCTGGAGATCTACCTGGTTTTATTTGCTTGATAGCATTATTAAGTTCTTCTAAGGTAATAGAAGCTCTTAGGCGGTCCACCTGATCAGACTTCAATACTGGGAGTTGCAGGGAATTAAGATATGTACGGCTATCTGGGTTGTCTACACTATTGCCAACCTGGGAGTCCTGTAAGTTATATAGGGCTGTATAAAAGGAGAGAAATGTATCTCCTATATCTTTTGGGGATTTGACAAGGTCGTCGCCCATCTTGAGTGAGGATATCAGTTATTGGGCTCATCTCTGTCTGAGCTTGGCAGCCAGCATGGCATTCGCTTTATTGCTCTGGAAATAGTATAACTGCCTAAACCTGCTTAGCATTCTTTGGGTTTTTAGTAGCTCTAAATCCCTAATGTCAGCGCAAATTTTCTCTAGTTGTGCCAAACCTGAGGCAGTAGGATTTGTTTTTTGCATGGCTGAAGAGCATCTGTAAAGACACATTAGTTCAGCCAGGGATTTTCCCGCTTTCTTAAGCATAAGCGCCGCTTGCTTCATGCAGAGCCCCCTGACAAAAGCTTTGAGGGAAGCCCAAACATATTGTACAGTTGTTTGATCCATGTCATTAAAGAGTATAAATTCTCTAATCTGCTTTACAAATTTCTGGGATAGGAGAGGATCCTTAATAAACCAGTCATCATAACTCCAGTACACATCCGAGCTCCTGGTGGGGGCATTGATATTCATGATCACTGGGTCGTGGTCTGACCATGCTGTCAGTTGTATAAGTTTAAAGTCCAGGGTTCTACAAAGAAGTGATCTAGGATAACAAAGTGATGAGCTGCACCAGGGTACTTGTTAAAAACTTTTATTGTAGGTCACAATATCTTCTTTCCAGAAGCAATGTCCATTATTGTTGTGTAATGATGCTTCTGGAAAGAAGATATTGTGACCTACAATAAAAGTTTTTAACAAGTACCCTGGTGCAGCTCATCACTTTGTTATCCTGAATTCTTTGAAACGTAGCCTGCACAGAGGTAGCTTGTAACCGCTATCACTACGACTGATCCAGCGCCCATCTCACGGTTCTAACAGCTGATTGAACAGCTGAGAAGGAAGGAGTCGGTGACGTCAGACGCCAAGTTACCGCGAGTGGAGCGGGACCCAGGAGGAGAGCGGAATACAAGCCGGAGGCAGCAAGAAAGGGGCTCTGTTGTATACATACCCACTACCCCGGAGATAAAGCCAGCTCTCTGAGGACGGGCCAGACTCTGCGAGTAGCGGAAGGAGGCATAAATCAAGTCACTGTCTACAGCCAGGGGTGAGTCAATTTATTGAGACATCTCCATCTTGGTGTTTTACAAGTTTGGGATTATTCATCATAACCACTAAATTGACTGGGCGATTAAATAGGTGCTCACACATTCATTGACTTTTGTGTACCATACAGTGTGTTTCCTGTTATCTGTGGTTGAGCACTAATTAACGTTTCTGGCAAGCGGCATATGTTACAAGTATCACAACATGGAACAAGAGTTAAGGGACATTGAAGTAATTCAATTTTATTCATTGCGGAGGTCAGATGAACGTGTGGAGAACACGACAGAGATTGAGAATGTATTTTCCTCTGATTTTTCCACCTACACATTAAGCAAACTGTTTGAGCATATGGAGTCTCTCCTAGAAAAAGAAATAAGACTCAAATGGGACATTTGGACATTGCAAAAGTATTTGAATCAGGGCATGATACCCAGAGGCCTAAGGGTCAATAAATTTCCCACCTTTGTGGTGGAAGATGAAGAGTTCATAAGAGTTTGGAATGGGGTGCTTTCAGATTGTTCACTTAAACTGATGGGAATGTTAATTGAATTTAAATCCAAGCTGTTAGTCACTGTTTCAAAAGAAATTGATGTTTTGCAAATAGAGTTAAATGTGCGTAGCAAAGAGTTACAATTTAAGAAATTTGACTCAATTCTGCAGGTTACATTAGCAGAATCAAAAGCATTAATTATGGAAATTAAACACGATAAATATTTGAGGGATTTGAGTGATTACGAAAATAATAAAATTTATATTTGGAACAGAAAACTAAGAACAAGCTACAGAAGGGAGAATGATCAGAAAAGGTTCCCCAAAGGTAAAAAATCAGGCAGAAAACAAAATAAACAAGCTTTTAAATCTAAGAAAGTAACCTTTAATGAGAGTGAGGCTGAGTCCTCTGGGGATTGTTCCACTTCAGGAGAAGAAGAGGACAGAGCCAGGGACAGGGTTATTACTTGTAATTCAGAGCAAACAGTAGCCCCCATAGCTAAGGGTAACACAGAAATGAGCACCACAAGGTATCAGCAAAATTATGCAAATGAAGCAAGTCCTACAACCTATAGGGAGGAAGAAAGATCAGAGGTAGCACAGGTTTTTTCAAAGGTCCCAGAAGGATTCGAAGGGGGGGGGGGACGCTATAAAAGGGAAAGGGATTCTAAAAGGGAATCCATTACAACAACGCCAACCCCCCAGGAGAGGCAGATCAAAAACCAAGTATCAATAAATTCTGTGATTAATCTGTCTTCGCGTCCACTAAGTGCCATTGAGACTAAGGTCTTAAATTATGGCCTAAGCTTTGTGCCAGCTGACACATTTAATTTATTCCAAACCTTAGTGGACGTGAACAGATTGATCAGGAATCTCACAGTAAAGAAATATTTTGCTAAAGGTGGTACAGGGATGAGTCATAACATAACTGAAATTGTATCCCAATCAAACACTACATTATCATTTCAAGAGGTATGTGATTTGGAGGCACTGGAAAATTTATACTGTGAAAGCGGCAACAACGAGATGTACATGGATACAAATAAAGTATCAAGTGGCCCACAGTTTTCAAGTGCCTCTAAATTTTATCCCTTACATATAAGGGGAAATATTCTTGAACAATTTCAGAAAAGAGTGGAGAGGGACCTAACGAATTTAGCATATGTTGCCAGACAAAATGAACATCCAAATTTAGATAAAAGTGAATTTTCAGCACTAAACGATCTCAAAAAAGATACCAATCTGGTGATTAGATCAGCGGATAAGGGTGGGTCCGTGGTTGTCATGGATAAAAGCTTCTTTGTTCAAGAAGCATTACGACAACTATCGGACCCACTCCAATATACTCTGTTGTCGCAAGATCCGACTGCAAGATTCAAACGTGAATTATTGCATTTGATTGATGATGGAAGGGAAGCAGGTTTTGTAGATGAGAAAACTAGTGAGTTTTTGATAGTAGATTCACCGATAAAGCCTGTTTTCAATTTCCTTCTTAAAGTACACAAATCCTTAACAGAAGTTAAGGGCCGTCCCATTATTAGTGGCATAGGATCTATATTAGAGCCTATGTCACAATGGCTAGACTCCATCCTACAGCCAATGGTCTCTAAGTTGCCTAGTTACTTAAGGGATACTAAGCAACTTCTAATTGAACTCAAATCAGTTGTTTGGCAAAGCCATTACAGTTGGCTGTCAATAGATGTAACATCCCTGTATTCATCTATACCCCATGACAAGGGTCTGGAAGCAATTTCTTTTTTCCTGAAAAGGATGACTGAGTATAGTCCCCCATTTTGCAGTTACATCCTGAGAGTCACTGAGTTTTTGTTAACCCATAATTTTTTTATGTTTGAGGCGGACCACTATCTCCAGAGATGTGGGACAGCGATGGGGGCTAAATTTGCCCCCTCCTATGCCAACCTATTTATGGGTTGGTGGGAGCTGTCCCACATCTATGGAGATAGTGGACCCTGGAAAGCTAAGATCAACTACTACAGGAGATATATAGATGATCTTCTGATCATCTGGGAAGGAAGTGAAACAGAAGCTGAGAACTTCCTAAAGTATCTCAATAATAACACAGTGGGGATAAAGCTAACACATGAGTTTAATGTTGCACAGCTCAACTATTTGGATGTAACACTAATGAGCAGAGAGCATAAAGTGTACACAAAGGTGTTTAGAAAACCCATTTCAGGAAACACACTGCTCCATGCGAGAAGTAACCACCCTAAAAGGGTTTTTCGATCAGTTACAAAGGGGCAGTTTATACGTTTAAGACGTAATTGTACAACACAAGAGGAATTTGATATACAGGCTTCAGAATTAGAGGACCGTTTATGTCAAAGAGGGTACAAGAAAAAGGAAGTATCTATTTCTAGAGTAGAGATAGCCAAAACTAACAGGTCACAATTTTTAAATTCAGAGAAACCTATGAAAAAGGATCATTTTGAAGGTGTTTCCTTTATCACCAGATACAGTAATCAATATCATCAGATCTGCAACATCATAAGAAAACATTTTCGTATGTTATCGGCTGATGATGATCTCAGTGAGATTATATCTAAGGGGTGCAGGTATGCATTTAAAAAAGGAAAAAGTTTAGCTAACATTTTAGCTCCCACACAAATAAGTACCAAAAAACCGGATCAATCATCATGGTTAAGATTTAAAGGGGTCTTCAAATGTAGCTATACATCTTGTATAGCATGTGGACTTTTACAGTGCGGCGAAGGCTTCTCAAGTACAACAACAGGTGAACATTTCAGGCATTTTTCATGCCTGAATTGTCGAGCAACTTATGTAGTCTATTTGCTGACCTGTGTACAGTGTGGAGTCCAATATACAGGACTCACAACTAGAGAAACACGGGACAGAATACGTGAACATGTAACTAATATAAAAGCAGGGAAATTAACAACACCATTAGTGCAGCATTTTAAAATGATACACAACAAAAGTATAGATACAATGAGGTGGACAATTATTGAACAAGTAACCTGTAAGGCAAGGGGTGGAGACAGAGACAAACTCCTAGCCAAAAGGGAAGCCTTTTGGATACATAGACTCAAAACCAGAATCCCCACAGGTCTAAATTCGGAATTTGACATAAATTTTTGGGAATGAAGGGTCTGGGGTCTGTGTGTCCGAAAGCACCATCAGAGTAGGGTCAATAATCAAAGATCCAGAGATACGAAGTTCATTATTTGAATATCATTGTTTGAGATTTAAAGTTTGGAATTTGAAATTTATAATTTAAAATTTAAAATTCAAAAGTGAATATTTAAATCCATATTTGGATTTTATGAGAGAAAAAAGTTCACAAACATATATTTGGAGAAAGTATATATAATAATTCATTTATTTATTTTTATTTTTATCAATATTTGGATATAGTCTGGCAACATTATTTCCTAGGAAAAGAATAGCCACAACAATTCATGCAAATAAGATTTTGAAAGTTACTATATTTTTGAGCAGTTCTTTTCTGTTTTGTTTTGTTATTGACTCATTCTTTATACAATTATTACTCATTGGAGTAATGGACCAAAAAGCTCAGTAAGATAAACTAACTACAAAAAGTATGAAAGTTCATTGTGTTAAAAAGCCAAAATAATTAGCTAGAATCATAACTTTAAAGCTAAATGGCATTATTTGGTCCCAATAGCACGAGTACATCTGATCACAAGCAAATGTATAATGTTAATATTACTTACTATTGTTCACAAAAACATATATGAATAACAGTTTACATTGGTGTATATACAACAGGTGTGTTCCTAGAAACCGCCCAGGATAATTGTTTTATCCAATCACAATTTAGCACAAGGGATTTAAAGGTGAATTGGGATTATGAGCATTATGCTACGATTACGGCCGGTATAGGCTGAAACGCGTCAGCAATAAGCTCTTTGGGTGATTTCTATACACACCACAATGTCCATTATTGTTGTGTAATGATGCTTCTGGAAAGAAGATATTGTGACCTACAATAAAAGTTTTTAACAAGTACCCTGGTGCAGCTCATCACTTTGTTATCCTGAATTCTTTGAAACGGAGCCTGCACAGAGGTAGCTTGTAACCGCTATCACTACGACTGATCCAGCCAGCGCCCATCTCACGGTTCTAACAGCTGATTGAACAGCTGAGAAGGAAGGAGTCGGTGACGTCAGATGCCAAGTTACCGCGAGTGGAGCGGGACCCAGGAGGAGAGCGGAATACAAGCCGGAGGCAGCAAGAAAGGGGCTCTGTTGTATACATACCCACTACCCCGGAGATAAAGCCAGCTCTCTGAGGACGGGCCAGACTCTGCGAGTAGCGGAAGGAGGCATAAATCAAGTCACTGTCTACAGCCAGGGGTGAGTCAATTTATTGAGACATCTCCATCTTGGTGTTTTACAAGTTTGGGATTATTCATCATAACCACTAAATTGACTGGGCGATTAAATAGGTGCTCACACATTCATTGACTTTTGTGTACCAAAGAAGTGATCTAGTCTGGAGAACATCTTGTGGGGATTGGAATAAAATGTACAATCCCTATCTATAGGTTTCAAGGCTCTCCATACATCATACAGACCATACTGAGACATCAATGATCTGAATAAGCTGGCCAGAGAGCTGGTGGCATGATCATGTGTACATGTTTTGATTCCTGTTTTGTCTATAGAGGGGTCCCACACTAGGTTGAAGTCCCCTCCAAGAACAAGAGTACCCTGTTTAATTCCCGTCACTAACTTAAGGATTTTTTTGAGGAATGGAATTTGATGTGTGTATTAGGTGCATATATGTTGGAAAGTGTATAGATTTTATTATTAAGCTTGCAAATTGCTATCACATACCGTGCCTCAGGGTCACACTGCACATGGAGCGTCTCTACATTTATGTTATCCTTAATTAATATAGCAACCCCACAAGCTTTAGATTTATATGAGTATTTGATTGTGGAGTAGTTTTTTTAGTGAGAATCGTGATTCTAATACCCAGTGCGTCTCCTGTATGAATGCTACATTAATTAAAAATTTTGTAAGGTTCCTCAATAAGAGACTTCTTTTTGTGGGCGAGTTCAGGCCCTGGACGTTGTGGGTAATAAATGAGAGATCCATGCTATTTAGCCTAGAGTGCCCGAAGGGCCGGAGGGGGGGAACAAGGGTAGGTAGGGGTGGGGAGGGGACAGGAAGAGAAAAAAAAAGGAAGGGATTTAGCAAATGAAAAGCTAGTGTGCCTAGAAAAACTTGGTCATGAAGTCAACTTCAACAACCCCTGCACTGTCTACAGTTTGGAGTATTCTGGATTAACTGACTCCAGAGGGTAAACACTGCTTAATAAAAGTGTTTGTACCAAAATGCCCTGAAACTACAGGTGTTTAAGAATATTGAGTTTATGAAAATGTTTTGTTAAAGGGAGGGGCAGGATCAAATGTGTGCAGCTGCATGGGATATTATTGCTTAACTCAGGGGTAGATGTCAACCACTAAATCACACTATGGTATTACTCTAAAGTAGTATTATATAAAACTTACTTAGGTTTATAGAAAATGTTTACCATTTGCTTAAGACTTTTTGAAAAGACATTATTGCTAACTGTTTGCAAAGTCTCCTATGGAAGGAAATAGGAAGGCTCGGTAGAGGGGGGACCTGAGGGGACCCCAGGACATTAAAGCAAACAAAGTTAAGCAAAAGGGACAAAGAGGCAACTTTGAAAACTCTGTAAACAAGAGGGACTAAACCCTTACATATAATTTAAGTTTAATATGAGAGGGGCAGATTGCTTTTTATTAAAAGGGAGGGGGTTGTATAAGTTCTTATAATACGGGCCTCTCCTGCACTCACAATTTACACATATGTATACAAATATACTGAATGCACGTGAAATGTTCAATTTGTACTGTTAGTTATAATAGAATAATGTTTAGTGTCATACATTGGGCTGATAACTCATATAATGTTCATGTTATAAAGGTTTATTTTTGGAATTGTTTGTATTGTTTATTATTATTTTGTTATAGTGGTACTAGGCGCTACACAGATTATGGGAAAGGAGGGGGGTTGACGACATAGTTAGGCAAGATAGGACAGATGGCTAAAACTATTAAGATCATCTCACACAATGTGAGAGGTCTGAACACTGACGTGAAGAGGAAAAAAGCACTTTCCCAATATGTTAGGACAGGAGCAGACATTATAATGCTTCAAGAAAAACAATTCACTCCCACAATAACCCCAAAATACTGGTCAAAACAATTCTCTTTACATTACCACTCGACTACAGAATCAAAAAAGAGGGGGGTGTCAATTTTTATTCACCAGTCGCTACAGTTCCAAACGGATGAGGTTATTAAAGATATGAATGGCAGGTACCTGATCGTCAGGGGACGCATACATAATACCCCGGTCACTTTATGTAATGTATATGCCCCTAACGACAAGCAAGACGCATTTTTTAGAGAAGTGTCACACCTTCTGACTCAATGGTCCCAGTCCCGTAACATTTCCCTGACTCCTTTTAAAAACACAGAGACCGGAAAATTATCTCACAAACAACACAGGCACAATACTATAGCGAGTGCTATTAAAGACTCCCTAAAAGTACACAACTTACTAGACACCTGGGAGGCTAAATACGGACAGACCTCAGACTACACGGTACATATTCTAGGCTAGGTTATATTTTTGTTAGCCAGATACTATTACCTAACGTCCACTCCTCTGCAATCCAGTCGTGTGTTTGGTCTGATCACTCCCTTATACAAATTTACTTGACGGGGGTTTTGGGTATAAGACACCGGGCATGGACCTTCGATCCGACGAAACTTAATCCTCAACATATACAAAAGGACTTCTCCAAAAAACTAGAGGAATACTGGTCTTTCAATGTTGGGACGACCACTAACTCAATGAACACATGGGCAGCCCACAAGTCATACTTTAGGGGTTTACTGATCAAACAGAAAGGGATAGCTAATAAGAGGAGCAATGACATAATAAATAAATTACAGACAGAGATTAAGGAACTTGAACTGCACCATCAAAAAACCTCAGCGATCTCCACTTTTAAAACTCTTCAAATGAAAAGGCAAACGCTTTCTAAAATCTTAGACTCTAACTCTATTAGGGCTATCCAGAAACTGAAGGTCCAGTATTTCAAATACTCTAACAAACTTGACAGATACTAGCCCATAAAATCAAAGAGAAGGTTAGGAATGTAACAATACCTAAGCTACAGAAAAAGGACGGTAGTATTACTTCTCACCCTCAAGAGATTGCAGATACATTTGTGGGGTACCACTCCTGTAATACTCCTGACCAATATAAAATTGGTTTTGTTGCTCTTGTGTTTTAAGTCTCAGCAAAGTGGTTATATTTACTAAGATCAGAAACAGTGAGCTAATTAGTAACAAATACAGTAATGAATGACACTGGAAAAGAAACAACATGTGTTTAATATAACACAGGTTTCCTATGAGCAGTGTTAGATAGCAGTCTCAGGTTTCTGCTTAATGACTTGCTTAGAGGTAAATGTTCTGCAGGATAATCACTTCAAAAACTTGTTACAGGTGTTTAACTGGTACCGCAGACAATCTTCACACACTCACACTGGAAATAAAATATTTACAAGTCCCACACATTCTTTCACATCCTTTTGGAAGCATATATGAATATAATTGGTGGTTCAGTCACAGGTTAGTATGAATAGTGCTTAGGAATTCTTAGAGGTTTTATCGGCATATAATCTTACCACTTCAGTCTCTAAGTAAGCAATCACACTACCTTTGTCTTGGAAAGAAAATACCTGATGTGTGAAAAGATCCGGAGCATTGTTTGTCCGACAGCGTGTGGAGTAGAGAGAAGCCGGTGAGAGTGTGACTTACTTCCGGTTGCGGTAAGGATGATCCGATACACAGCTGATGCTGGAACACACACAGAGCTGAATATTGCGGTTGAAGAAAAGGCTGAATTGCTGATTGCGGTAAAGGTTTGTTTTGAATAAACCTCAAAGTGAGAACCTAATAAAGGTTACGATAAGCTGAATAATACAAAGGTTAAATTAGCAGAGACCTGGTCTTAAGAACTATGAAAATAGAGCTAAACTCTTCACAGAGCAGGCTGAAACATAGTACATCAATTAACAGGCAGTTTGAATATGGCAATGTGAGGTTTAAATAGGGTTTGGCTGTTGGTAGGAGGGACCTGTCCTTAAAGGTATATTACAACTCCACTCTTTATGATGGGAAAAAAGTAGAACAAACCCCACAAAAACAAAAATTACTTAGACAATTTTTGAGAGAAGCAGAACTAAAAAAGCTAAGCCAAGAGGATAATCAAGACCTAAATGCAGAGATCACTAGGGGGGAAGTTAACGGCAATCAAGGAATTGAAAACAGGTAAGGCCCCGGGCCCAGACGGTTTCCCGGGGGAATATTATAAAATATTTAAGTCTGAATTGGTTCCTAATATTCAAAATTTTTGCAATGACATCATGCAGGGCAAAACCATCCCGTCAGAGGGACTTAGTGCTAAGATTGTAGTTAGACATGTGCAATTCGATTCGGTCAGAATCGAAATTAAGACGAATTTGTCGAATTCGGATCGATTCGAATTTCCGAATTGCGGTAGTGCCGAATCTACCGAATAAATCTGAATCGATTCAAATTTATTCGGTAGATTCGGATGGCCGTGTATTACACTAGTATTGTACAGTATACTAGTGTAATACACAGCACATCCCACTTAACACTGACCGAAATTCCAAAATTCCGAATCGATTCGAACCGAATCGAACCAAACCGATTTTCCCACGAATCCGAAAGAATCCGAAACAAATTCATTCGATTTCTTCCAAATTCGAATCGATCCGAACTGAAATTCGAATCGGTCTTAATCGATCCGAACCGAACCGAATTTTTCGAAGCTGCACATATCTAATTGTAGTGATCCCCAAACCTGGTAAGAACCCAGAACAGTGTCAGAGCTACAGGGCTATCTCACTAATAAATCAGGATATTAAACTCCTCACGAAGATTTTAGCTAATAGACTTAAGAAACTGGCTCCACAACTAGTTCACCCGGACCAGGTGGGGTTTATCTCCGATAGGGAAGCGCCTGATAATGTGAGAAAAAAACGATATCTTTGGTAGACTACCTAAGGAAAAAAGCAACGCCTTCTCTGCTCCTGTCTCTGGATGCGGAGAACGCGTTTGATAGAATAGATTGGGCATACTTAGACACTGTCCTGGTTGAGATGGGCTTCGAGGGGGCCTTCATGAAAGCAATTAGGGGTCTATACTCTCACCCAAACGGCGGTTATAAGGGCGGCGGGATATCAATCCAAAACTATAAAAATACTAAACGACACCCGCCAGGGATGCCCCTTGTCCCTGCTGCTATTTGCTTTGTGCATGGAACCTTTGGCTGCATGTATAAGGAACAACCCAGACATAGCAGGGGTGGTGGTGGGGGACTTTGAATATAAATTATCATTGTTTGCAGACAATGTCCTCCTGACCCTGACTAAGCCCCTGATATCCTTTCCTAATCTCTACCAAACGTTACACAATTTCTCGTTGATCTCAGGCTACAAAATTAATTTAGACAAAAGTGAAGCACTCCCTCTACACATCCCGCCACTTACTAAAAAACTAATTGAGACCAACTTTGAATTTTTATGGGCCACAAAATCAATTAAATATTTAGGTATTAAACTTACAGATTAATTTCACAAACTTTATAACCTGAACTATGTCCCACTTTATAATGCAATCAACAGAGATCTCAAAAAATGGAAAACCCATAGATTTTCCTGGTATGGCAGGCTGTCAGCAATCAAAATGAACATTCTCCCAAGAATTCTATATCTCTTTAGGGTACTCCCGATTAAGGTAGTTCAAGCAGACTTACAGAAAATGCAGACTTCACTAAATTCCTTTCTGAGAGGGGAGAGGAGGGGAAGAATAGCTTCTCATATATTGTCTCGACACAGACAGATAGATTACTATCGTGCGGATAGAGTGGCACAAGCCTCCTTACTGAGTAAAAATGACTATAGTATTCTGTGGACTAGACTAGAGGCAGACAAGGGGGGATACGGAGCTCCTGACGCTATCTTATGGAACCCAGAGCATAAACTGAATAGCCAAGATTATAAAGCGCTTGCAACAAGTGAAACAATAGGGATATGGAAACTATTTATGGGGAAATTAATTCATGTAAACTCCAGGTCTAAGCCAATTAGATTTCTCCTCCACTCTGACATACACAAGCAAGTGGGGAAATGGGCCAACAAAGGACTTTACAGGGTAGCTGACTTCCTGGTGGGTACCCAAATAATGACGTTTGCCCAATTACAAGACAAGATACAACCCTTGAAACTGCATTGGTTTTTATATCTTCAGCTATCCTCAGCGATACACAAGTTTTGCTTCCCATGGGTTTCACAAACACGAACAACACTAGAACGATTATGTGCTTCCCCAAATAGAACGAAGAGCTTAATCTCGACTTTATATCTAGCAATCCATGACTCCCAGACCCAAACTTACTCGACAATAACCAGTAAATGGGCACTAGATACAGGACTAGATGTTCCAAGACAGAAATGGGACATGATTCTATATAACTCGAGCAGGGGGTTAATTAATGCAGATCTGAGAGAAAACTGTATTAAAACGGTGTTTAGGTGGTATCTTATTCCGGAGCAGACACAACATTTCTCCCCTGTAGGGAGTATGGGATGCTATAGGGGATGTGGAGCTAGGGGGACATACATACATATGTGGTGGGAATGCCCTGGGGTTAGAGCCATTTGGGACCAGCTACAAGAGTTATTGAAAAGAGTTATAGGAGACCCAATAACGTTGAAAGCTGAACATGCTCTCCTTAACTGTAGAATCAAACCATACAATACGGCAATAAATACCTTCATTAAAACTCTATGTACAGCAACAAGTATCTGCATAGCAAGACATTAGAAGATAGGAGCCCCAGCCTCGACTGAAGTACTAGATAAAATAAGACATATATATATATATATGATGTCGGAGATAGCAGCAACTATTTAGGGTAACAGAGACCAGTTTATGAAGGTCTGGTTTTACTGGATGATGCAGGAGACAATAGCTTAATGGGGAGGAAAAGAGACAGGAGAGAGACGACTTACAGATTAGGAACACCAGAAAGATCTACCCCTCTAGAAAATTAAGACGCAAGTCCATATCACCATCTTTCTTTAGGACACAGATAGGACTTGGCATCAGTGGAAAGAAGTGTGGAGCCACTTAATAGTACCACTAAACTGTTTTTGTTAGTTAAGAAATGTTGTTATGGTTCTGTAAAATGTTTGATTTGGTTATTTACTTTCTTTTGTTTAAAAAAAAGAGGGGGGGGGGACAAAGAGGATGCATTATCAGGAAGATAAACGTGAGATATAGGTAGGATATCATGATAAAGGATTTAAAATTCTGGGAAACTTTTGTAACTTGATAACATGTGAAATTCAGAAGGATGTTGGAGCTTATCAAGAGCAACAGAGACAGTGAATATGGCTTCTGTTTGAATCTATTGTTGAACAAAGGTGTATTTTATGTTGTAATGTATCCTAATCCCCTTTCCTACCGTATTAATAAAGAGATATTTCAACTAAAGTAGAATTATAAAGGTAAGAGCTAACCTCTTGATTGGGATTTAAAGTTTTGGGATAAGGAAATAGGTTAGGAGTAGGTGTACTACCCCCCCAAATTTTGAACATTACAAGGTAGAAAAGGGAGAATGTGTGTCCGTGAGCTTCACGTTGGGAAAGAATCAGGTCTGGTTAGTTACATGTTGTAGTGCAGTGTCAATAATTTAACTAACACCCTAGGTTTGGTCCAAAAGTGGGCCCAACTAACTTAAAATATTTTATATAACTCTATAACTCTATGGCAGGTAGTCTGTCTTGTGAACTGTGAACTTAATAGGTTTAACACATGCAAAAGTTAGAACAATCTGGACCCCAGTAGTATATTAATAGACATCTCCCGTACTGAAAAAGGGGGTAGAGATAATATACAGGATTATGCTAGGGAGAGAGAAAAAAAATTCCCATGGGAAACGTGTCATTTATAAGTTCTAGATGGGGATTATTATGGACACATAATCCTATGACAGCTAGTCTAACACATAAGTTGCAAACACAATATAATTAACTGAAGAGAGAATTAGTTTATACCAAGATACATTAATACATCAAATTAGATCACTTCACCTGCAGTATGAAGAAATACAAGGGAAAAAAACATCAATTTACTTACAGGTCTCCAGAGGACCACCATAAGTTGGCCCCTATGTCCCCTGTCTCTTTTCCCTTTTATTTTATTTTATTTTCCTTCTCTCTCTCCTTCCCTTTCTTTCTCTTTTTTTCTCCCTTTCCTCCTTTTCACTTTTTTTTTCTTTTTTTGGGGGGATCATTTAATTATTTTCTTACTCTTTCTTGATACCATGCATTACATTATATTATGTTAGACATGCATCACAAAAAGGAAAGGCAAAAAGAAGGGTAACTGATTTCTCACCTGTACACCCTATACTGTAGAATAAGTTAGCTAAACATACATATAAGTCTCTTGTTGCTCTGCAGATAGGAGACTCTATTGACAGACATCTAGTGGGTCCCATCACGTCTTCAGGTTCAGCGTGGGGGAAACCTATGAGTAGTCTATTTTTTTGAAAGAATAGTCCATACCTGAGCCTTAAACATTATATTTTCATTTAACTAGACCTGGATATAGAGAAAAGTGAACAGAAATAACAAAAGAAAAAAGATAGTCTAGAAGTAGGGCTCCATTCCTGTGCGGTTACACTTAGAGATTGGGGTTTAGAGCGGTCTTCAGTCACTGCAGATGAGGGCTGCAAAAGATTCCATTTTTCCAAGAGTTCTAGGCCCTGCTTAAGGGAGTTTATTATGTAATTCTGTCCATTGTATTGGAAAAAAAAACTTTACAGGGAACCCCCATCGGTATTTGATAGCCTGATTCCTCAAGCATTGGGTGACAGGATGGTAAGACTTCCTCTTTGCTAGCGTGTGGACAGATAGGTCTAGAAACAGTTGTACAGTTTGGTAGGGATCTGGGAGCGATTTGTTCAAGAAGGATGCTTTTAGTATCTTTTCTTTAAAAGTGAAATAATGGAGTCAGATGATGCCGTCCCTGGGTTGTTTAGTAGCAACATTCCTTGGGCGTAGGGCCCTATGGGCTCTGTATATCATATCCTCTTGCCCCTGGAATGGACCCAGCAACACTTTAAAGAGGCCCAGTAGGTATTCAGATAGATCAGCATTCAAAATACTCTCTGGAATACCTCATAGTCAAAGATTATTTCTCCTCGATCTGTCCTTGAGGTCTGCTATTTTAGTTTCCATGTCAGAAATCTGTTCTGCAAGTGACTGTGAATATGACAGTAAGTTGGGTGATCTGAAGCTAAATCAGCAAGCTTTCGTTCCAGAGTTTCCATTCTTTCACTTAAAGAGGCAATGTCCCTTTTGAGATCAGCCACTGAAGCCTTGATGTCTTTTCTTAAAGAAGCCTAATGTGAATCCATTTTAGTGGACAGCGAATTGATTAATTCAATAACTGAAATATCAGTATTGGAGTGTGGGATATCTTGCAGATTCGTAGCTCCAGTCGACCTGTGAGATATCGGGGAGTCATGGGAATCTTCATCAGAGAAATCTCTCTCCATTTGTAACTTGTTATGAAAGTGATCAGCAAATGTCCTTTTTGGCCCTTCTTGGTGTTTGGGCTTTTTTCTCTGTGAATGTGCCATCCTTATAGATTGTGACTAAATGGATATAATATATTGTGGTTTCACGAGAGTTATAAGCTGATCTGCAAGACGAAATAAAAGTCTCACAGAAACTAGCAATTTGGGGGGGGTTCCCCTACTACATCTAGGAGTTTAGCCCATCATCTTGTTGCTTCTCTTACATATCCAAGGGATGATATAGCCGAGTATGCCCCTACCCACACAGTCTCTAGGATGTATCCACTAGGGACGATAAAGGGAACAGGGTGCTTTAGGATGATACCCACTAGGGGCATGCAAATGGAAAAAGGGGAGATCAGTGTGGTCAGGACACCACCCCACAGCAGCAGTCAGGGTGAACCAGTCCCTAGGCAGTAGATAGGTGGGCAAGTTTCAAGATAGGTATGTAGCTGCTGAACTGTGACTTCTACATTTAGTATTTTCCCCCCTCCGGTGACAGGTGGAGTGCCTGAAGGTTCCGTCTATGTTATGAGCAACCCTTTAAGGATTTAGTGTAAACTCTCAGCAGTAATTATTATAGCCCCCTACTTCAGTCTAGCCTGGAGCATATATAGCTAGTATAGCAATGTGTGCGTCACAAACTTCACATGTAACTTCGTCACTAAAGTTAGGTAAACCACTTGATTATGGGGCTACAGCAACAATAGAATATTCTCACCCCTTACCAGCATGGGGGAATTAGTGCCCAATTATATATCAACAGCTCCAGCATGTCAAAATCGCACATACATATGGGAGTTTTAGTTTCTAAAGTCTCAGTTTGGCTAACAGGGTGGGTGGGTTTCTTGAGTTAGCCTGGTGGTATGAGATGGAGGGTGTCTGATTGATATGGCAGTGTGTAGTAGTGCCACTTGTAGAATCTTCAAACAGCTCCCTTGTACCTAATCCCTCCACTCTGTAGAATATCAGCCTTTATGTAGGGCTTAATCTGCCCTTTTACATTATGAGGACCGGAGTTAACCTGGGGGGTGAATTAGTATGCACAGGCCAGTAGGACCTTATATCTCATAAATTAGAGGAACTCAATCCCTGCAACCCTGTCTGTTAGCAACCTCCGCTATGTAGGAAGGTAAAATGGCATCCGTTTGTGCCAAAAACTACTGCCGTTATTACTCAGGCCCCAAGAATGTCTAGCGGTATGGAGAGTGAGCAATTTGTGATACCACTCACCGCATCTAGGAACAGATTTATAGGTATGTCTTAGGGTCTACTCTGTGGGTCTGTAGAGTCGCTCTGGTCAGGTAAGTAGTCCACACTGCAAAGTCAGCACTGTCACTCTGTAGCCGCACTGTAGCTTTCCTGTAGCCATTCTCACTCTATGATGTAACTCCAGCTGTCCGGTGCTGGTATCCAAGATTCGTACCCAATGATGGTCTTGCTGAACTTGGTTATATGGCTGATCAGAGCTCCCTGTCTCTGCTTAGTGGGCTTAGTAAGCCTGTATGGGTCTCAGTGCATGGCAGGTCCCGGTTCTCTTTGCGGATAGACTAATGTCCCAAAATGTACCTTAGAGGCTAGGACTAATGCAGGTTTGCTACCAAGCTATGTCCTAACTCCTTACGGCAGGTTTATTGTCAAATTTAAGACTTCTATATGCGGAGCTCCACACTGCTGCATCTTTCTAGCTCGGAAGTTGGCTCCGCCGCCTTTTATATTTTTTAAGTGCATATTTAACTGCTTCAATTCTTTTTTTTATCTTTCAATTTACATATAATATCAGTTGTATCGTTCACATATGCTTTTGTCATTGTTACAAGTGGTTGAATACATTTATCAATATAATTAGATAGATTGCTAGTTAAGGCTCCGATTAAATTTGTATTGGATAAAAGTTAGATTTTTTTTTAACTTCAATATGTCTATATTTTGTCTTTGGTAGTATATTATTACTAACTTACAAACAAAGCTCTAAATCACGTGAGTAAAAACTCATGAAGTTGTCAGAATGTATTAAGAAGTCAAACAGGATTGCACTATTATGTATTTCTCTCTTATTTTTTGAGGAGGAATTGTTAAAAAAGTGTGGAAAAAGAAGGGAAGACCCAAAAGAATTTGGACATTGTATCCTCTTTCTAATTTGTTCTAATACATTTTTTCCACTAATTACAATTATACTGTATATATTTTTTACACATTTTTATGTCACATATTATATTCGTATATTTTTGATTTGTGATTTATTTACACTATTTTATTTAGGAACATTTTTTTAGTGCGGTTTATATGGAAATTACAGAATGGTAATGGTTCCTTTCTTCTTATAAGCCTCTGGTTGGTTCATATCAACCTTCATTTTGGTAACTCTTCCTATAAATCCAGATCTTCCAAAAAATGATATGACCAAACTCAAAATGGACCTTATGCTCAATCTATTTACATGTAGTTTCCACATTTAGAAAACTGGGGAAAACTGGAGTCAGACTCCAATTTTCCAAACCTCTAAAAATATATCATCTCTCATGTCCCTCAATATAGAGGGAAGGCAGGACCATTTAGGCTGATCAAGAGATTTTCAGAGGAAATGTCTATTTCTTTCATTTCTAAACTTGAAACAAATACATTAATGGACATTCCTCTTCAAAATGGAAACCTTTGTCTTTAGTTATATCATTGGAACTTTATTATCTGATTGTAATGTTCATCAGGATAATCTAGTTTTGAGGACTTCGCCTTGTGTTCATAAGTGGCAATGCTTTAGTCTTTCCTCTGTAGTGTTGTCATAATATAGAGGGGGAATCATTTTGCATAGTAATTTTGTCTAAATTTTTGCAGGTGTTAAACGTCGCCAAGCTGAATTTCCAGCACAGCTATTGGCTAAAAGGTGGAAACTTCCCCTCTCAGCCAAAAAGGGAAAAAACCGATCTGCCGGTCGGCTGCCTTAGCATGCTCAGGAAGACGATCACTTAGAGCAAATAAAGGAGCTTTCATCATAAAATATTCTATACTTCATGAATGAAAGTCCTCTTTATTTGTTCCAATGCTAAATACTAGCGTTTCACAAACACTAGGATTTACCATGACTTTAACCCCTTAACGACCGAGGACGTGCAGGGTACGTCCTCAAAAAAAAGACAGTATGCCTGAGGACGATCCTGCTCGCTTCCAGCTGCTTTCCGGTTATTGCAGTGATGCCTCAATATCGAGGCATCCTGCAATAACCATTTTTAGCCATCCGATGCAGAGAGAGACACTCTGTGGCCCTCTCTGCACTGGACATCGACGGATAAGCTCGTTGGTGGGTGGGAGCCGGTGTGGGAGGCGGGTGGAGGCCATCGATGGCCCTTGTGATGCGGAGGGGGCGGGATCGTGGGCGGGGATGGCCGGGGGCGCGCACGGACGCGCGCACAGGGAGGCGGCGGCGGCGGGCATGGGGAGCGGGTGGGAACTGCTACACTACAGAAATATTTTAGTTAGAAGTGGGAAAAAGGGGGGGGATTAGATTTAACAAGATCGGTTGGGGGGTGGGGTGTTGGTCTGTGGGGGGGAAGCTACACTACAGAAGAAAAAAAATAATAAAAACCAATTTTTTTTGCAAACCGGGTACTGGCAGACAGCGGCCAGTACCCAAGATGGCCCCCAATAAGGCAGAGGGGGAGGGTTAGAGAGCTGTTTTGGGGGGGATCCTACATAGCAGCATATGTAAATATGCTAAAAAAATAAAAATATTCAAAGATACCTTTCATTTTAGTACTGGCAGACTTTCTGCCAGTATTTAAGATGGCGGGGACAATTGTGGGGTGGGGGAGGGAAGGGAGCTGTTTGGGAGGGATCAGGGGGTGTGATGTGTCAGGTGGGAGGCTGATCTCTACACTAAGGGCTCCATGTACTAAGCCGTCAATTCATCCGTCATTGTAGACGCGGATAAACTCGCCGTTACTCGCCGCGGGCGAAATGGTGTCCGCTGTCGCTATGTACTAATATTCCCCCAATAAATAGACAAGTCTAGCCCGCCGCGAGCAGTTGCGGATTGTTGATAAATTTGACGCCTCGCTCGCCGCGACTAAGCTGATGGTACTTAACTTTTAGTTGAATTGTCTGGCCAATTATTAACACGTGACATGCAAGGTGTCACGAACATCATAGTAGTCGCGGGAATAGAATTTTGCTCCTATAAAAGTTCAACTTATCTAAACAACTTTATTATTGTTCAAAATTTTTTGAAGAGTGATAACAGAGCGTTATTTTTGTAATATTTATTTACAATTTGGATATGGCTTCATCTGGATCTGATAATATATAAATATTAATATAAAAATAATTATAAAGATTGACAACTAACAATACAAATTTAAATAGATTACTCTTTAATTACAGTCGACAAATTGGGCGCAATTTATGTACATGGAAATGAGAGACAAATTAGACGCCAGTTATGCTGTAAGTACAATGCTGATATTACTGCCTTTTATATATGTCTAGACTGGCGTCTAGATTGACTTTCCTATTGTTTTGTACCTTGCCCGCCACCTAAAAGGTGGCGAGGCAAAAATAGCGAGGTGGGAGCGGAAATTGTAGCGAGCGGACAAATAGATTTTTTAGTACATTCGTTTTTTGGCGAGTTGGTGGTCAAATGTGTCTAATTACAGTGAAAAATGGAGCAGTAGCGAGGTTTGGCGGATAAGTACGCTCGCAATTTTAAAGATGCGAGTTTTAACACAATTGACGGCTTTGTACATATCAGTTTGCGAGTTTTGACGCGAGATTTGTTGCGGGTAGCTCGCTGACTGCTTAGTACATGGAGCCCTAAAGCTAAAATTAACCCTGCAAGCTCCCTACAAACTACCTAATTAACCCCTTCTTAATAATAATAATACACGTGTGATGCGCAGCAGCAGCATTTAGCGGCCTTCTAATTACCAAAAAGCAATGCCAAAGCCATATATGTCTGTTATTTCTGAACAAAGGGGATCCCAGAGAAGCATTTACAACCATTTGTGCCATAATTTCACAAGTTGTTTGTAAATAATTTTAGTGAGAAACCTAAAGTTTGTGAAAAAGTGAACAATTTTTTTTATTTGATCGCTTTTGGCGGTGAAATGGTGGCATGAAATATACCAAAATGGGCCTAGATCAATACTTTGAGTTGTCTACTACACTACATTAAAGCTAAAATGAACCCTACAAACTTCCTACAAGCTCCCTAATTAACCCCTTCACTGCTGGGCATAATACACGTGTGGTGCGCAGCGGCATTTAGCGGCCTTCTAATTACCAAAAAGCAATGCCAAAGCCATATATGTCTGCTATTTCTGAAGAAAGGGGATCCCAGAGAATCATTTACAACCATTTGTGCCATATTTGCACAAGCTGTTTGTAAATAATTTCAGTGAGAAACCTAAAATTGTGAAAAATTTAACTTTTTTTTTTTTATTTGATCGCATTTGGCGGTGAAATGGTGGAATGAAATATACCAAAATGGGCATAGATCAATACTTGGGGTTGTCTACTACACTACACTAAAGCTAAAATTAACCCTAGAAGCTCCCTACATGCTCCATAATTAACCCATTCACTGCTGGGCATAATACACGTGTGGTGCACAGTGGCATTTAGCAGCCTTCTAATTACCAAAAAGCAAAGCCAAAGCCATATATGTCTGCTATTTATGAACAAAGGGGATCCCAGAGAAGCATTTACAACCATTTATGCCATAATTGCATAAGTTGTTTGTAAATAATTTCAGTGAGAAACCTAAAGTTTGTGAAAAAATGAACAATTTTTTTTATTTGATCGCATTTGGCGGTGAAATGGTGGCATGAAATATGCCAAAATGGTTCTAGATCAATACTTCTTCTAAAAAAATATATACATGTCAAGGGATATTCAGGGATTCCTGACAGATGTCCAATGTAACTAGCGCTAATTTTGAAAAAAAGTGGTTTGGAAATAGCAAAGTGCTACTTGTATTTATTGCCCTATAACTTGCAAAAAAAGCAAAGAACATGTAAACATTGGGTATTTCTAAACTCAGGACAATATTTAGGGCTCCATGTACTAAGCAGTCAGCGAGCTACCCGCAACAAATCTCGCGTCAAAATTCGCAAACTGATATGTACAAAGCCGTCAATTATGTTAAAACTTGCATCTTTAAAATTGCGAGCGTACTTATCCGCCAAACCTCGCTACCGCTCCATTTTTCACTGTAATTAGACACATTTGACCACCAACTCGCCAAAAACGAATGTACTAAAAAATCTATTTGTCCGCTCGCTACAATTTCCGCTCCCACCTCGTTATTTTTGCCTCGCCACCTTTTAGGTGGCGGGCAAGGTACAAAACAATAGGAAAGTCAATCTAGACGCCAGTCTAGACATATATAAAAGGCAGTAATATCAGCATTGTACAGCATAACTGGCGTCTAATTTGTCTCTCATTTCCATGTACATAAATTGCGCCAAATTTGTCGACTGTAATTAAAGAGTAATCTATATTTTAAATTTGTATTGTATAGTTGTCAATCTTTATAATTATTTTTATATTAATATTTATATATTATCAGATCCAGATGAAGCCATATCCAAATTGTAAATAAATATTACAAAAATAACGCTGTTATCACTCTTCAAAAAATTTAGAACAATAATAAAGTTGTTTAGATAAGTTGAACTTTTATAGGAGCAAAATTCTATTCCCGCGACTACTATGATGTTCGTGACACCTTGCATGTCACGTGTTAATAATTGGCCAGACAATTCAACTGAAAGTTAAAAGTACATCAGCTTAGTCGCGGCGATCGAGACGTCAAATTTATCAATAATCCGCCACTGCTCGCGGCGGGCTAGACTTGTCTATTTATTGGGGGATTATTAGTACATAGTGACAGCGGACACCATTTCGCCCGCGGCGAGTAACGGCGAGTTTATCCGCGTCTAAAATGACGGATGAATTGACGGCTTAGTACATGGAGCCCTTAGAAACTATTTAGCATGGGTGTTTTTTGGTGGTTGTAGATGTGTAACATATTTTGGGGGTCAAAGTTAGAAAAAGTGTGTTTTTTTCAAATTTTTCATCATATTTTGTATTTTATTTTATAGCAAATTATAAAATATGATAAAAATAATGGTAGATTTTGAAAGTCCATTTAATGGCGAGAAAAACGGTATATAATATGTACAGGTACATAATATGGGTACAGTAAATGAGTAAGAGGAAAATTACAGCTAAACACAAACACCGCAAAAATGTAAAAATAGCCTTGGTCCCAAACGGACAGAAAATGGAAAAGTGCTGTGGTCATTAAGGGGTTAAAGGGATAGTGTACACCAATTTTCATATAACTGCATTTAATAGACTATACTATAAAAAAGAATATGCACAGATACTGATATAACAATCCAGTATAAAACCTTTAAAAAAACTTACTAGAAGCTCCCAGTTTATCACTATTGATGAGGTTAGGCTGGGACACCCAGTGAAAGGGACTGGGAAAGCAAAAAGAGCAGACACCCCCCTCCCTCCTTTCCTGCATATGGAAAGACAGAGTAAACATACAAAAGCAGCAATAATCTGTAGACCTGTTTCTACATCTGATACTTTGGAGCTTGGTTAGTAGTCTGAAAATCAGCACAATGTCTTTAAAAAATAAGCAAAATAATCCCAGATGGGCTGTATAAATGGATTATATACAAAACATTTATACAAAGAAAAATCTACTGTACAATTTCCCTTTAAAGGGACTCTGAACCCAAATTTTTTTCTTTCGTGATTCAGATAGAGCATGCAATTTTAAGCAACTTTCTAATTTACTCCTATTAAATTTTCTTTCTTCTCTTGGTATCTTGATTTAAAATGCAAGAATGTAAGTTTAGATGCCGGCCCATTTTTGGTGAATAACCTGGGTTATTCTTGCTGATTGGTGGATAAATTCATTCACCAATAAAAAAAGTGCTGTCCAGAGTCTGAAACAAAAAAGAAGCTTAGATGCCTTCTTTTTCAAATAAATATAGCAAGTGAACAAAGAAAAATTGATAATAGGAGTAAATTAGAAATTTGCTTAAAATTGCATGCTGTATCTGAATCACGGAAGAAAAAATATGGGTTTAGTGTCCCTTTAAGCTGACTACAAAACCTTCAGCATCACACACAGACTAAGTATATATCTTCCTATAACATACATTACTTTCCATATAAGTTTAACCCTACATATAACTTCCTCACACTGGACTATTGCTGCAAAATAATATAAATACATTTATTTATTTTCTTTATTACAATCTAAATTAGGACAACAATCTACATTTACACATCTGTTTTCTACAGGGTCAAGGAAATAAACAAAACTTTTTATTTCACAATAATTGTTTCTAGTAATGGGGAGGGCATTTTTCCACTTAGCCAAGCATTAACTTTAAACTGAATTGTACAAGCAAACTACGTCACACTGATACTTGTGGAGTTATTGTTTTAATTAGCATTTTTATGAAACCATTGCAAACACTTTCTATCAATGTTTTTCTCTGCATAATACAAGTAATATAAACCTTACAGTTGTTTTTTAGGAAATAGGTTTGCCAATGGTATATTCATCCTAACATAGTAATATAGCATACTTTGCTAATCACTGATTTCTTAACACAATTATTTTTGCTATTGCTATTTGCATGTTGCTTTAATATTGTTTTACCATTCTTAATAAATTGTATTTTAATTTATGACTAACATTATCCAATGATAATTGTACTTTGGGGGCACGTGCAAAAAAAGAGTATAGTAATATTTTTATTTATAGAGTGTTGTCTTATGACTATCCAGAGTACTAGTATATGTGTTTATTCTATATTATTAAAGGTACAAATACCATTCACCTAGAATACGAGTTTTGCGTTACAGTGCTTTACGGCTTTTAACGCTGAAAAAATGGCCATTACGTTAGAATGGGCAGAAATGCATAATACGAGTTGTGTCAGTATAGCTATACCACAAGCATTTTAGCCTGTGACGCAACGTCCATTCCACACTCAAAAAATGACGTTTTTGTGTGGGATTTCTATAGTGCCGGTATTACAGGTTGTGCATTAGAGCCTATACTGGCACGATCCATACCACCATCTGAGACCAGTAGTTATGGATTTTGCAAAACAAAACTGTTTCACAAAATTCATAACTAAAGTGTTACAAAGTACATTAACACCCATAAACTACCTATTAACTCCTAAATGACCACCTCCCCCATTACAAACACTATATTAAACCTATTAACCCCTAATTTGCCATCCACCCACATTGCGACTATCAAATAAATGTATTAACCCCTAATCTGCTGCCCACCCACATTGCCAACACTATTTAAATATATTTACCACTAAACCACCACTCCCTGCCATCGCAGACACTAATAAAAGTTATTAACCCCTAATCCTCTGCTCCCCAACATTGCAGACACCTAAATAAACCTATTAACCCCTAAACCACCGCCCCCCCACATCGCCAGCACTATAATAAAGTATTAACCCCTAAACCTCCAGCCCCCACATCGTAACTACTAAACTAAACCTATTAACCCCTAGACCACCTGTCCCCCCCACATCGCAAAACACTAATTTAATCTATTAACCCCTAAACCTAACACCCCCCTAACTTTAAATTAAAATTACAATATAACTATCTTAAAATAAATAAAAACTTAACTGTGAAATAAAAATAAACCTAACATTAAACTATAAATTAACCTAACATTACTATTCTAATAATATAAAAAACTACCAATTAAAAACCTAAATTACAAATTTAAAAAACCTAACACTACAAAAAAAATAAAAAAATCTAAAATTACAAAAAAATATAAACACTAAATTACGAAAAAATAAAAAACACTAAACTTACAAAAAATAATAAAGGAAATTATCAAAAATAAAAACAATTACACCTAATCTAATAGCCCTATAAAAATAAAAGGTTAAAATAAATAGGTTCAAAACAGCCAATAGGATGAGAGCTACTGAAATCTTATTGGCGGTGCGAATCAGCCAAGATGATTTCAGTAGCTCTCATCCTATTGGCTGATTGGAATTTGAAGAATCAAATCAGCCAATAGGAATGCAAGGTACACCATTTTGAAACGGATACGTTGCATTCAACTTCAGTGTACGGTGGTGACTGTATGAAGAGGACGCTCCACGCAGGATGGGATCGGAAGACGTCCCCGAGATGGATGAAGGTGTCGCCGCCTGGATGAAGACTTCTCGCTGCTGTTTTTTTTCTAACACTCTCTCCCCATTGATGTCTATGGGGGAAAAGTGTGCACGGGCACGTCAAATCAGTCCTTGTATTCTGTGCGGTATGGAGCTTAACGCACCATAAAGCACAGCATAAGGAAGCTTTTCAGTAACTCGTAATGGCAGCGCTATGGAAAGTGAAACAACGCAACTTTTTTTAGCGTTTTGCACCCTGTTTAGTGCAAAACTCGTAATCTAGGCGACAGTGAATTGTTCCTATTTAGACTTTCTGGAACTGCACTTTCACTATTATAGCTTAAATGGATACTAAACCCAATTTTTTCCTTACGTGATTCAGATAGAGTATGCAATTTTAAGCACCTTTCTAATTGAATCCTATTATCAATTTTTCTAAGCTATGGAGTCTGCTCCTTTTTGGTTCAGAACCCTGGATAGCACTTACTGATTGTGGCTACATTTATCCACCAATTAGCAAGCACAACCCAGGTGCTGAACCAAAAATGGGCGACTCCTAAGCTTACATTCTTGCTTTTCAAATAAAGATAACAAGAGAATAAAGAAACATGAAAATATGAGTAAATTATAAGGTTGCATACAATTCCATGCTCTATTCCATGATAACTTCTGCTTCACCCTGTCCTCTAACATTTCAGCTACTCCTGTCTAGATCACTGGTTTTCAGACCTGTCCTCAGATCTCCCTAACAGGCCACATTTTGAGGATAACTGAAGTAAAGCACAGGTGAAACAATCAGTTGATTAGTAAATTTTTACCTGATCTTATCCAAGATAATTCTGAAAATCTGTAAGCCAGTGCTCTAGGGGTATAATAAGGAATATTTGGTGTGTGCATTGCCAGTGATTAGTGACATATAATTATATCACTGAGAACATTATACACAGTTACAAAAAATTAGAAGCACTTAAAGGGACAGTAAAGCATAATTAGACATTCATGATTTAGACAGAGCATACATTTTCCAATTTACTTATTTTATTTGCTTCCTTCTTTTGTCATCCTTTGCTGAAAGGTTTTTCTAGAAAAGCTCAGGAGCAGCAAGGAACCTAGATTCTAGCTGCTGATTGGTGGCTACATATAAATACCGATTAGGTTAACCATATTGCCGCTTTAAAAATGGACACATATGAAAAATACATATGTCAGGGCTGTTTAAAGAAATGTGTTGCATAAGAACCCTGACATATGTATTTTACATATGTGTCCCTTTTTAAAGCGGCAATATGGTCACCTTAATACCGATTGTCATTGGCTCACCCATGTGTTCAGTTAGAAATCAGTAGTGCATTGCTGCTTCTTCAACAAATGATACCAAGAGAAAGTAGCACATGTGCATTGCTATTTCTACTAAAAAGGATATCTGAGGATTAAAGGGACACTGAACCCAAAATTTATCTTTCATGATTCAGATAGAGCGTGCAATTTTAAGCAACTTTCTATTTACTCCTATTATCAAAATTTCATTCTATTTGTATCTTTGTTTGAAAAGCAAGAAAGTTTAGAAGCAGGCCCATTTATTAAAAACAACCTGGATTTACCTTGCTGATTGCACAGCACCAATAAGCAAGTTCTGTCCAGGGTTCCAGAAACATAATTTGTCTGGCTTCTTAGCTTAGGTGCCTTCTTTTTCAAATAAAGATAACAAGACAACAAAGAAAAATTGATAATAGGAGTAAGTTAGAAAATTGCTTAAAATTACATGCTCTATCTGATTAATGGAAGAACAAAATTGGGTTTAGTGTCCCTTTAATAAAAGTTTAAGGGTTGTAATGTTGCTTGAGATGGTCTTCTATAGCTTCATAATATTTCTGATATGATTTTGATGTCCCTTTAAGATCGGAAATAACATTTTTTAAAAATATGAAAATAATAATAAATATATATACATATATATTTATACACATATATACATATATTTACATGTATATAGATACATATGTACATTCATACATATAAATATATCAATGAATATATATATACTAAAGTATGTATGTACAATATTAAAAAGAATTAGAACAATTCACTCTCCACTTTGCACCTAATATGTTGCTAATTGCTATATTTGCAATAATTCCTGATCATTATAATAATACATTTACAATATATACATATAGTGGTATAAATAAACACAGAGATAGGACACACAACATTGTTTAGAACCAAAAAAGGAACTTAGGGTCATGTAAATATGTTTGCAAAAGATTTCTGAAATAATAACACATATATATATATATATATATATACACATACTAAAGTATGTATGTACAATCTGGTCTGTTATTTTAGTTACCTGGTCAAATAAATCAATTAGATTAGTCTGATATTATCTTCCAGTAGTGAAACCATGCTGACCTTTGTCTTTTAAGTTGTTTGTCTGAAGGAAAAATACAAGTCTTTTCTTTAAAAGAGTTTCCATTAATTTCCCTGCAATTGAGGTCAAACTGACTGGCCTATAGTTAGCAGAATCTTCCCTACTACCATTTTTATGAAGAGGGAATACATTGGCAATTTTCCAGTCTTTTGGAACAACTCCTGATAGAAGTGACTGATTATTAGAAGTAATGGATTATTGTGTATGATGCTGATGCAAAATCGGCAAGCAGCCACTCAACAATCAATTTTCAATTTTATTTCTTACCTGCATTAGACCAAAGCATATCCCAAAGTCACCCCATCCATTTTGAAGAATACTCCCAGCACAGGACTGACGAGAGATTATCCCACCAAGCAGAGCTGGATCCACTCTATTCTTTTTAGCAACGTTTTCGATTTTTGTTTTATAAAGATTCAGGTTTTGGAGATCACTGCTTGCCATAGTTTGAGATGCTTCCACACCTTTAAAAATAAAAATGCACAATGAAAAATAAAGTAACACAATATAGAAACCAACTGCACCAACAAGCAAGATAGTATTTTAGAAGAAACAATGAGTGATATAAATAACATTTGTGAAATATGTATTTATTTATTTTTTAATTGTATCTGCTGAGTACTGTCAGTGGCATTATGCATCACATCACAAACAGCACTCATTTTGCACATAAGGCTATTCTGCAAAATATGCTTGAATTTAAAATTCAGATGTAACTTCTATGCCACTTTAAGCTTTTTAGGTCCTTATATTTTCATGTTATTATTGCACCATGTTATAATATACATTGATGAAAACACTGTTGCCATATAGGCACGTTCATGCTCCTAAGCCTACCTATGCTCTACAACAAAGGATGACAAGAAAATAAAGAAAATTTGATAAAAGAAGAATATTGGGGAATTTTTATTTTAAATTGCATGCTCTGTCTAAACAATGAAAGTTTAATTTTAACTACCAAATAGAAAAGAAGCAAAACATTAGCGGAGTGAAGGATAGCCTGTATAGACAACACAGAAGTTTAATGAGACGCTGGTAATAGTTAGATAGAAAGTAGTGTATATGTGCGCTAGAAAAAAGGTTTAGGGTTGATTATAGTTTCTTATATTTAATATGTATCAAATGATCATAAGTGAGATGAAAATATTTGCAAAATATGTGCAAAGTGTATTTGCAAGTTGAAAATTGAAAATAAAAAAAGTGTTACTTGTGCTTGCTTAAAACAAATTGTTCAACAATGGATATCTATAATATCAAAAAATAGTTTGAAAAATATTTATAAATATCACCCCTTTTTTCTGTTGTGAGAACAGGGAGGTATATGTAGCAAGGGTTTCAACTAGCGCTACACTAAAAACTCCTATTTTCGCTGGTAATAGTTAGGTTGGTCTGTCAATTAGGGTGAGACTACACATAGCCAAACAGAAATTTGTATATAAAAAAAAATGAAATTAATTTTTTGGTTGTAACATTTACAGGGAACGATGCCAACCATAGGAATGTTATCTCGGGCAATTGTTTACTGCATGCTCTGAGTAATCCCCCTAGGCATGTTTTCAAAGTCAATTTCTGCCAGTTAAATCGAATTGCACCTTAGAGAGGTTTTTTTCTGGATAAGAGTAGAGAACTTACCAACCATTTTTAAAAATAGGGGGTACCTAGAGGAGTAATTGAAAGTGCTTTTCTATAGGTACAACATATAGACAGGGAGACCATGTTGGCTGTGAACCATAGGAGGCGGATGAGGAGTGCTTCCCCTGAGCAACAGAAGCCAATATTTGTGACTACTTACTCAAACTAGTAGGAGAAAGTATGTGTGATTATTAAAAGGAACTTACCCATATTGATGGGTGATAATAAAAAAAAAAACTAAAACAAACAATAGAAAATGGATGTAAGTTTGTCCATTGAAAAAATGTGACTCTAGGCAATATTTTGTCACCAAGCCTTTTGAAAAATACTGGGTCAAATAGCTATTGGCTGCGGTTTAATGGAACCTTCCAATTTGGTAGAAGGATATGTAAATCGTGTGACCATGTGCATGTGTCATATCTTTAACTCCAGATCAACAGCTGAAGAGTTTATGAAAAATGGATGTGTTAATTGCACAAGAATTTACATCTTGCCTAAGACAGTATGTAGGTAGGACGCCCAGAGATGTTGGTACACGTATTAGGGAAAATCTATCATACATCTCAGACAAAAGGGCATGCTCAGCCTTGTCTAAGCATTTCATGGAGGTGCATCATAAGAATGTCAGCACCTTCAGATGGAAGGCAATTGAGCAGGTTCCCAAGCCACCTGGAGCAGGAGACAGGTTCCAGATGCTATGCAGACAGGACATTTACTGGATCTTTAAGTTGAAGAGTCTGGTCCAAAGGGGTTTCAACTTGGAGTTCAATATAATAAATTATTGGCAAAGATGATTTAGTGATACTTTCGTGATATTAGAGCTTAATTCCGTATCTGGACTTTGCCTCCTCCTACTTTTCCTCCTTGCCTTTTACCCTTACTCTTATCCTTTATCTTTTTCCTTCTTCTTATACCATCATCATCATCATCATCATCATCATCATCATCATCATCATCATCAACACCTCCTAATACTATTCTTTTTTTTTTTTATTACTAACTGGCTATGTTTAAGTTTTATATCTACAGAACCAAAAGAGAAGTGCTAGACTGAGCGTGTACTGGATGTGGCAAGTAATACAAAATGTATACTAAGCAATTCCCAATACTGTGAGACCCACTATGTGGGTGAGTGGTAAATTTCACACTAACTCCCAATGATATACTGCTAATATATAGCTTCATTGTTGCTGTAGTCCCGCAACCATGTAAATGTAACAGTATAACCTGTATGGGGTTAGTGTTGTAGTCAGCTAAACTCACTCAGTCCTGCTGTTGTAGTTGCAGTCTTAGTTCTTTGGTAATCGATCTGTTGTCCTGTAGTGAGTGCGTCCCATCAAGATCACTATGGCCTAGATTTAGAGTTCGGCGGTAAAAGGGCTGTTAACGCTCCGCGGGTTTTTTTCTGGCCGCACCATAAATTTAACTCTGGTATCGAGAGTTCAAACAAATGCTGCGTTAGGCTCCAAAAAAGGAGCGTAGAGCATTTTTACCGCAAATGCAACTCTCGATACCAGAGTTGCTTACGGACGCGGCCGGCCTCAAAAACGTGCTCGTGCACGATTCTCCCATAGGAAACAATGGGGCTGTTTGAGCTGAAAAAAAACCTAACACCTGCAAAAAAGCAGCGTTCAGCTCCTAACGCAGCCCCATTGTTTCCTATGGGGAAACACTTCCTACGTCTGCACCTAACACCCTAACATGTACCCTGAGTCTAAACACCCCTAACCTTACACTTATTAACCCCTATTCTGCCGCCCCCGCTATCGCTGACCCCTGCATATTATTATTAACCCCTAATCTACCGCTCCGGACACCGTCGCTACTTACATTATCCCTATGTACCCCTAATCTGCTGCCCTAACATCGCCGACCCCTATGTTATATTTATTAACCCCTAATCTGCCCCCCACAACGTCGCCGACACCTAACTACACTTATTAACCCCTAATCTGCCGAGCGGACCTGAGCGCTACTATAATAAATGTATTAACCCCTAATCCGCCTCACTAACCCTATCAGAAATAGTATTAACCCCTAATCTGCCCTCCCTAACATCGCCGACACCTAACTTCAATTATTAACCCCTAATCTGCCGACCGGAGCTCACCGCTATTCTAATAAATGTATTAACCCCTAAAGCTAAGTCTAACCCTAACACTAACAACCCCCTAAGTTAAATATAATATTTATCTAACGAAATAAATTAACTCTTATTAAATAAAAGATTCCTATTTAAAGCTAAATACTTACCTGTAAAATAAATCCTAATATAGCTACAATATAAATTACATTTATATTATAGCTATTTTAGGATTAATATTTATTTTACAGGTAACTTTGTATTTATTTTAACCAGGTACAATAGCTATTAAATAGTTAAGAACTATTTAATAGTTACCTAGTTAAAATAATTACAAATGTACCTGTAAAATAAATCCTAACCTAAGATATAATTAAACCTAACACTACCCTATCAATAAAATAATTAAATAAACTACCTACAATTACCTACAATTAACCTAACACTACACTATCAATAAATTAATTAAACACAATTGCTACAAATAAATACAATTAAATAAACTATCTAAAGTACAAAAAATAAAAAAGAACTAAGTTACAGAAAATAAAAAAATATTTACAAACATAAGAAAAATATTACAACAATTTTAAACTAATTACACCTACTCTAAGCCCCCTAATAAAATAACAAAGACCCCCAAAATAAAAAATTCCCTACCCTATTCTAAAATACAAATATTACAAGCTCTTTTACCTTACCAGCCCTGAACAGGGCCCTTTGCGGGGCATGCCCCAAGAATTTCAGCTCTTTTGCCTGTAAAAAAAAACATACAATACCCCCCCCCAACATTACAACCCACCACCCACATACCCCTAATCTAACCCAAACCCCCTTAAATAAACCTAACACTAATTCCCTGAAGATCTTCCTACCTTGTCTTCACCATACCAGGTTCACCGATCCGTCCTGGCTCCAAGATCTTCATCCAACCCAAGCGGGGGTTGGCGATCCATAATCCGGTGCTCCAAAGTCTTCCTCCTATCCGGCAAGAAGAGGACATCCGGACCGGCAAACATCTTCTCCAAGCGGCATCTTCTATGTTCTTCCATCCGATGACGACCGGCTCCATCTTGAAGACCTCCAGCGCGGATCCATCCTCTTCTTCCGACGACTAGACGACGAATGACGGTTCCTTTAAGGGACGTCATCCAAGATGGCGTCCCTCGAATTCCGATTGGCTGATAGGATTCTATCAGCCAATCGGAATTAAGGTAGGAATTTTCTGATTGGCTGATGGAATCAGCCAATCAGAATCAAGTTCAATCCGATTGGCTGATCCAATCAGCCAATCAGATTGAGCTCGCATTCTATTGGCTGATCGGAACAGCCAATAGAATGCGAGCTCAATCTGATTGGCTGATTGGATCAGCCAATCGGATTGAACTTGATTCTGATTGGCTGATTCCATCAGCCAATCAGAAAATTCCTACCTTAATTCCGATTGGCTGATAGAATCCTATCAGCCAATCGGAATTCGAGGGACGCCATCTTGGATGACGTCCCTTAAAGGAACCGTCATTCGTCGTCTAGTCGTCGGAAGAAGAGGATGGATCCGCGCTGGAGGTCTTCAAGATGGAGCCGGTCGTCATCGGATGGAAGAACATAGAAGATGCCGCTTGGAGAAGATGTTTGCCGGTCCGGATGTCCTCTTCTTGCCGGATAGGAGGAAGACTTTGGAGCACCGGATTATGGATCGCCAACCCCCGCTTGGGTTGGATGAAGATCTTGGAGCCAGGACGGATCGGTGAACCTGGTATGGTGAAGACAAGGTAGGAAGATCTTCAGGGGATTAGTGTTAGGTTTATTTAAGGGGGGTTTGGGTTAGATTAGGGGTATGTGGGTGGTGGGTTGTAATGTTGGGGGGGGGTATTGTATGTTTTTTTTTACAGGCAAAAGAGCTGAATTTCTTGGGGCATGCCCCGCAAAGGGCCCTGTTCAGGGCTGGTAAGGTAAAAGAGCTTGTAATTTCTGTATTTTAGAATAGGGTAGGGAATTTTTTATTTTGGGGGTCTTTGTTATTTTATTAGGGGGCTTAGAGTAGGTGTAATTAGTTTAAAATTGTTGTAATATTTTTCTTATGTTTGTAAATATTTTTTTATTTTCTGTAACTTAGTTCTTTTTTATTTTTTGTACTTTAGCTAGTTTATTTAATTGTATTTATTTGTAGGAATTGTGTTTAATTAATTTATTGATAGTGTAGTGTTAGGTTAATTGTAGGTAATTGTAGGTAGTTTATTTAATTATTTTATTGATAGGGTAGTGTTAGGTTTAATTATATCTTAGGTTAGGATTTATTTTACAGGTAAATTTGTAATTATTTTAACTAGGTAACTATTAAATAGTTCTTAACTATTTAATAGCTATTGTACCTGGTTAAAATAAATACAAAGTTACCTGTAAAATAAATATTAATCCTAAAATAGCTATAATATAAATGTAATTTATATTGTAGCTATATTAGGATTTATTTTACAGGTAAGTATTTAGCTTTAAATAGGAATCTTTTATTTAATAAGAGTTAATTTATTTCGTTAGATAAAAATTATATTTAACTTAGGGGGGTGTTAGTGTTAGGGTTAGACTTAGCTTTAGGGGTTAATACATTTATTAGAATAGCGGTGAGCTCCGGTCGGCAGATTAGGGGTTAATAATTGAAGTTAGGTGTCAGCGATGTTAGGGAGGGCAGATTAGGGGTTAATACTATTTATGATAGGGTTAGTGAGGCGGATTAGGGGTTAATAACTTTATTATAGTATCGCTCAGGTCCGCTCGGCAGATTAGGGGTTAATAAGTGTAGGTAGGTGTCGGCGACGTTGTGGGGGGCAGATTAGGGGTTAATAAATATAACATATGGGTCGGCGATGTTAGGGGCAGCAGATTAGGGGTACATAGGGATAACGTAGGTTGCGGCGATTTGCGGTCGGAAGATTAGGGGTTAATTATTTTAAGTAGCTGGCGGCGACGTTGTGGGGGGCAAGTTAGGGGTTAATAAATATAATATAGGGGTCGGCGGGGTTAGGGGCAGCAGATTAGGGGTACATAAGTATAACGTAGGTGGCGGTCGGCAGATTAGGGGTTAAAAATTTTAATCGAGTGGCGGCGATGTGGGGGGACCTCGGTTTAGGGGTACATAGGTAGTTTATGGGTGTTAGTGTACTTTAGGGTACAGTAGTTAAGAGCTTTATAAACCGGCGTTAGCCAGAAAGCTCTTAACTCCTGCTTTTTTCAGGCGGCTGGAATCTTGTCGTTAGAGCTCTAACGCTCACTGCAGAAACGACTCTAAATACCGGCGTTAGGAAGATCCCATTGAAAAGATAGGCTACGCAAATGGCGTAGGGGGATCTGCGGTATGGAAAAGTCGCGGCTGAAAAGTGAGCGTTAGACCCTTTAATCACTGACTCCAAATACCAGCGGGCGCCCAAAACCAGCGTTAGGAGCCTCTAACGCTGGTTTTGACGGCTACCGCCGAACTCTAAATCTAGGCCTATAAAAGTGGATGTGCAGAGACAAGGAAAAACGGGTATGTCAGCTCACTATGGCGACTCCTCCATACTTTCCGGCATGAACGCTAAGTCCCCACTCTGACACGTGATGTCTTCAGACGTCAGTCTTGCACTCCTCCAATACCACAACCGCAAAAGGAAGGGCGGAGACTAATAGGACAATCAGCTGTAGACAGAACCTCCAGGTTGGGAAAAGCGCTACCAAAGGGGGAGAGCTGCTCCAAGTCAGGCTAATTAATCCAACAGAAAAGATGAAAGGAGCAGCTTGGCATTAAAAATCAATACTTTATTCCAATGAATTAAAAGTACATATACTCCATGGATGGTCAAAAAGGAGTCATGATAAAAGTTGGATAATTGCAGTATTGCAATTATCCACCTTGTATCATGACTCCTTTTTGACCAACCATGGAGTGTATGTACTTTTAATTTATTGGAATAAAGTATTGACTCAGTTTAAGTTTTATATCTGTCAGCATTAGACCATGGATTGACTATTTTTTCCCTGTAAAGATTCCTTAGCTAGTTTTGGTATTAGTATTCATCACTATATTGAAGATATGTAGTTTAGGTGACTTATCCTGTCTTTAGTCTTGGGTATTATTCTAAATACCATTTACCCCTTGACTCAAGTTGTTAGGATACCAAACACAATGATAACAATGTTTTGGCATTTACAGATACTATACTGTATATCCATAGATGATGCACTGTGCAGTTATTTATTAATGTACTGTATATCATGTTCTAAATCTGGGATTGTTAAGTTATTATACATTTATTATATATGCTTTATATCTAACGATTGTATAGGATAAAACCTAAGGTAAGTTTAATATATCATCTGTGCTTTCTATTCATAGAACATATAGGCTATACCTTCAAAAGATATTTATATGTACAGAGTTCGTTTCGTATTGTTAAATGCCAACATTTCTATATTTCTATGTATTTTCTGCTTGAAGACCAAATATTAATATAAAATATTTCTGTCCTATTACGGGCTTCTTCCAAACTATGGAGGTTTACAATGGCACTACTGTGGCAATCCCCACAAATATTAGGTTGGTTACCCCCCGTCCTACTTGTTGCGTTTCAATTGTGCCTCAAGTGGGGTTAGATCAATGTAAAGAGTGTGGGTTGGTGCTCAGCATTAACTTGAACTATAACACACAAAAAGTGGATAAAGATCCACTGAAAGAATGCCAATAGCACTCTATGCCTAGGCTGGAAGGCGTGCGATCCGGATATAGTTAAAACATAACTTTTATTAAATGTTTGATTAAAATATACACAAACACAAACATATATTAAAATTACCACTCTGTTAGGTGATTCTATATAAGGGTGATGGCTATCAGTTACAAATATGGGCCTCAGATAAGTAATGCCATCACCTATAGAAATATGATATTCTTAGTTTAGTAAATTAGGGCACTCCCACTAGCCACATACAATCAGGTAACTAAGGTAGAGGGGGACAGAGCTTGCTTATTAATATTGAAATTATCAGTCTTAGCCCAGCTCCCTACAATGTAGATGTTCGTTGATATTGAAATGTGCACAATACCTGCCACATTTGGTCTCTCAGAGTAATCACCGCTGAGTTTTGCAATAAATTAGGTATCTCTAACTGGTGGTTCTGTGAGTTTGGAATACCCTGGTGACAGACACCTTATGTAAATAGATGTGTATATTTGCACCAATACCCTTCAGAATTTAATAAATTGTTGTAATCCACTGAAAGCTATTATAAACATTAAGACTTTGTCAGCTTCCTTAATTAATTCATTCAATGGGTGACAATTCGATTCACTCTGAATGTATGAAAAATGTTATTCAGGTTATTGTAAGTTATCTAGGTTTTATTTAGTATCAATGGTATTGTGTGTGTTAAAAGATTGTGTTTTCGTTATACCTGCAAGGTAAACGGTACTTGATTAAACGGTATCTTATCACGTGCCAGAAATAAAGTAACAATCTTTTATGTACAGAGTTAATTCTGTTTCACTCAGGTTAATACCCACTCAGATTCTTTGATCATATAGTATTTTCCTGTTTATATACATAGGTTTTAGGTTACACATTAGTGATTCATATATTTATTTTTAATAGCAAAGGTTTGCAAATGTATTATATTGGTGTCTGATTTTTACTGTGTATATATTAGGAACTAGTATTAAAATATTCAACCCAGCGTACCATCTTCATGACAGTATATATGATTAGTTCCTCAACTTAGTTTAATATCCATATAGGAAAGTCCCTGCTGATATGTTGTTTCTAAGTAACACAGGACTGATTGTATACCGTGTCTTAGTATGATCTCAGTATCTATCATATGATTCAATCCCCTTAATGATGTGTTGTATCCCAGCTAAGAGTTTCTCTTCTAAGCAATGAAACGTTTCTATATAGCTATAGGAGAGTTTGAATTAACTTGTCAGTTGATTTTTAGACTGTAATAAATTTATATATATATTATGATTCTACGGTATCTTGATAGAATAATGTATTATTGGCAGTCGGAGCGTTACCGTTTCTTTGTATAATTAGTGCTTCAATAGTAGCCTATCTCCCATCTATATTCCGTATTATGTATAGTTAATCAAAATTGCTTCTAATGATTTCAAAACCTATTTCCGCAAGAGTATTGCGTTTAAATTAGCTGCGGTTTTGGTAATATTAGTCTAACAGTATTGCTAGATAGATTAACTATAAAAAACGTCGGTACTGCTGAATAGGTATGAAGTTCAGTATTCAGAATCGTGATCTACAGATGGCTAATAGTATCAGGAGAGTATTGTGTAGCATGCCGCTATGTATATAAATAAAACATCCGGATACTGACACAATGTTAGATTCGGTATGTTACCCAGTAATCTGGGAATGATACACCGGCTAATAGTATCGTTTCTTAATAGTATTATATACTTAGTTAAATAACCGGTTCAATATTGTGTTACCGCTGATTTAGGTTCAGCGTTGTGGATTAGTAGGCTGTGGTTGCCGAGTAATATGGCGAGTATCCCTCACATTCTATGTTAAATAATATAATTAGAATTATAATTATCATTATATTTACTAAATTTTTACAGAGTGGTACTAAAAGAGCGTCTTACTGCTGACGCGTTTCGCCCAGCTCTGTCCCCCTCTACCTTAGTTACCTGATTTTAGGTGGCCAGTGGGAGTGCCCTAATTTACTAAACTAAGAATATCATATTTCTATAGGTGATGGCATTACTTATCTGAGGCCCATATTTGTAACTGATAGCCATCACCCTTATATAGAATCACCTAACAGAGTGGTAATTTTAATATATGTTTGTGTGTTTGTGTATATTTTAATCAAACATTTAATAAAAGTTATGTTTTAACTATATCCGGATCGCACGCCTTCCAGCCTAGGCATAGAGTGCTATTGGCATTCTTTCAGTGGATCTTTATCCACTTTTTGTCTATTACGGGCTTCACTTACTCATGCCCTACATAATTTAGTAGTTAAGCACATTGTTATAAGCCAATAACATAATATTATATTACAATACTATTTCAAAGAATTAGTTATAGGCAATTAACAATGCATGCTAATCTCTCTCTTTATCACAGTACTTTATGGGTTAATTTTTAGCCAATCTGTTTTTAATTAGGAGTTGATTTATCAAGCTGCAGCAGACAGGGGCACACATACGTGCCCCTGTCTGCCGCAGCTCACCTCTGGCGGGCTAAATTCCACTGCCAGAATTCAGCTTTGCACATGAGCGCTATTTTGAGCTTGCATGCAATCCCGCCTCCTTCCCATGCACAGCCAATCATGGGCAGGAGCTGTCAATCTCCCTGGTCGGACGAGACCAGGGAGATTGAATTTCTTTCATGTAATTGGCAAGAGTCCATGAGCTAGTGACATATGGGATATACAATCCTACCAGGAGGGGCAAAGTTTCCCAAACCTCAAAATGCCTATAAATACACCCCTCACCACACCCACAATTCAGTTTTACAAACTTTGCCTCCTATGGAGGTGGTGAAGTAAGTTTGTGCTAAGATTTCTACGTTGATATGCGCTTCTCAGCATTGTTGAAGCCCGATTCCTCTCAGAGTACAGCGAATGTCAGAGGGACGTGAAGGGAGTATCACTTATTTGAATACGATGATTTCCCTAACGGGGGTCTATTTCATAGGTTCTCTGTTATCGGTCGTAGAGATTCATCTCCTACCTCCCTTTTCAGATCGACGATATACTCTCAATTTACCATTACCTCTACTAATAACTGTTTTAGTACTGGTTTGGCTATCTGCTATATGTGGATGGGTGTCTTTTGGTAAGTATGTTTTTATTACTTAAGACACTCTCAGCTATGGTTTGGTACTTTATGCAATTATATAAAGTTCTAAATATATGTATTGTACTTATATTTGCCATGAGTCAGGTTCATTTATTTCCTTCTGCAGACTGTCAGTTTAATTTTTGGGAATGTAAACACTTTAAGAAATTTATTTCTTACCTGGGGTTTAGTCTTTTTTCAATTTGACTACTTTTTGCAATTGCGGGTGTTAGGCCCGCGAGTGCGTCAAATGCTAGACTTTATTGCGTAATTTTTGGCGCAAACTTTTTTTGGCGCGAAAAAATGCGTTTATGATGCAACTTCGTCATTTCCGGCGTCATAAGTGACGCCGAGACCTTTCACACGGCGGCGTCATTAGTGACGTTGTGCGTCATACTTGGCGCCAAATTTTTTTCATTATTTCAATACCCCATTGATGTTTGCCTCCTGCTTTCTTCTCTATCAAGAGGCCTATGCTTTTGCATTTTTTCCCATTCCTGAAACTGTCATTTAAGGAAATAGATAATTTTGCTTTATATGTTGTTTTTTCTCTTACATTGAGCAAGATGTCCCAATCTGATCCTGTCTCTGAAGTTTCTGCTGGAACATTGCTGCCTGACATCGGTTCTACCAAAGCTAAGTGCATTTGTTGTAAAATTGTAGAAATTATTCCACCGAATGTCATTTGTAATAGTTGTCATGATAAACTTTTACATGCAGATAGTGTTTCTATCATTTGCCTAGATTTGGAGTTTGGCATTAGCCGTCAAAACCAGCGTTAGAGGCTCCTAACGCTGGTTTTGGCCGCCCGCTGGTATTTGGAGTCAGTCAGGAAAGGGTCTAACGCTCACTTTCCAGCCGCGACTCTTCCATACCGCAGATCCCCCTACGCCATTTGCGTATCCTATCTTTTCAATGGGCTCTTTCTAACGCCGGTATTTAGAGTCTTGGCTGAAGTGAGCGTTAGAAATCTAACGACAAGACTCCAGCCGCAGAAAAAAAACAGAAGTTAAGAGCTTTTTGGGCTAACGCTGGTTCATAAAGCTCTTAACTACTGTGCTCTACAGTACACTAACACCCATAAACTACCTATGCACCCCTAAACCGAGGTCCCCCCACATCGCCGCCACTATAATATTTTTTTTTAACCCCTAATCTGCCGACCGCACACCGCCACCACCTACATTATACTTATGTACCCCTAATCTGCTGCCCCTAACACCGCTGACCCCTATATTATATTTATTAACCCCAAATCTGCCGCCCCCAACGTCGCCACCACCTACCTACAATTATTAACCCCTAATCTGCCGACCGCACAGCGCCGCCACCTACGTTATCCTTATGTACCCCTAATCTGCTGCCCCTAACACCGCCGACCCCTATATTATATTTATTAACCCCTAATCTGCCCCCCACAATGTCGCCACCAGCTACCTACAATAATTAACCCCTAATCTGCCGACCGGACCTCACCGCTACTATAATAAAGTTATTAACCCCTAATCCGCCTCACTCCCGCCTCAATAACCCTATAAGAAATAGTATTAACCCCTAATCTGCCCTCCCTAACATTGCCGACACCTAACTTCAATTATTAACTCCTAATCTGCCGACTGGACCTCACCGCTACTATAATAAATGTATTAACCCCTAAAGCTAAGTCTAACCCTAACACCTCCCTAAATTAAATATAATTTAAATCTAACGAAATAAATTAACTCTTATTAAATAAATTATTCCTATTTAAAGCTAAATACTTACCTGTAAAATAAACCCTAATATAGCTACAATATAAATTATAATTACATTGTAGCTATTTTAGGATTTATATTTATTTTACAGGCAACTTTGTATTTATTTTAACCAGGTACAATAGCTATTAAATAGTTATTAACTATTTAATAGTTACCTAGTTAAAATAATTACAAAATTACCTGTAAAATAAATCCTAACCTAAGTTACAATTAAACCTAACACTACACTAGCAAAAATTAATTAAATAAAATATCTACAATTATCTACAATTAAACCTAACACTACACTATCAATAAATAAATTAAATAAAATACCTACAAATAAATACAATTAAATAAACTAACTAAAGTACAAAAAATAAAAAAAGCTAAGTTACAAAAAATAAAAAAATTAGTTACAAACATAATAAAAATATTACAACAATTTTAAGCTAATTACACCTACTCTAAGCCCCCTAATAAAATAACAAATCCCCCCAAAATAAAAAAATGCCCTACCCTATTCTAAAATTAAAATAGAAAAGCTCTTTTACCTTACCAGCCCTTAAAAGGGCCTTTTGCAGGGCATACCCCAAAGAATTCAGCTTTTTTGCCTGTAAAAAAAAACCATACAATACCCCCCCCCCCAACATTACAACCCACCACCCACATACCCCTAATCTAACCCAAACCCCCCTTAAATAAACCTAACACTAAGCCCCTGAAGATCTTCCTACCTTGTCTTCACCATGCCAGGTATCACCGATCGCTCCAGACTCCAAAGTCTTCATCCAAGCCCAAGCGGGGGCTGGAGATCCATCATCCAGCTGAAGAGGTCCATCATCGGGCTGAAGTCTTCATCCAAGCCCAAGCGGGGGCTGGAGATCCATCATCCGGCTGAAGTCTTCTATCAAGCGGCGGCTGAAGAGGTCCAGAAGTGGCTCCAAAGTCTTCATCCTATCCGGGCAGAAGAGTAGATCCGGACCGGCAACCATCTTCTTCCAAGCGGTGACAAGCGGCTCCATCTTGAAGACCTCCGGCGCGGATCCATCCTCTTCTTCCGACGTCCTAAATCCGAATGAAGCTTCCTTTAAATGACGTCATCCAAGATGGCGTCCCTCGAATTCCGATTGGCCTTCTGTGAACTCTAAATACCAGCGGTATTTAAAAGGTGCGGCCAGAAAAAAGCACGCGTAGCTAACGCACCCCTTTGGCCGCAAAACTCCAAATCTAGGCCAGTAATAGTACATTGCCAGTTGCAGTTCCTTCAACTTCTAATGTGCATGATATACCTGTAAATTTTAAAGAATTTGTTTCTGATTCTATTATGAAGGCTTTGTCTGCATTTCCACCTTCTAATAAACGTAAAAGGTCTTTTAAAACTTCTCATTTAGCTGATGAAATTTCAAATGACCAACATCATAATAATTCATCCTCTTCTGATGAGGATCTATCTGAAACATAAGATCCTTCCTTAGATATTGACACTGACAAATCTACTTATTTATTTAAAATAGAGTATATTCGTTCTTTATTAAAAGAAGTGTCAATTACTTTGGATATTGAGGAAACCAGTCCTATTGACGTTCAGTCTAATAAACATTTAAATGCTGTTTTTAAACCTCCTGTGGTTTCCCCAGGTGTTTTTCCCATTCCTGAGGCTATTTCTGATATGATTTCTAGGGAATGGAATATGCCAGGTACTTCCTTTATTCCTTCTTCAAGGTTTAAGCGAGAGTTTTGGGAAAAGATCCCCAAAGTTGATGGGGCTATTTCTACTCTTGCTAAACGTACCACTATTCCTATGGAAGATAGCACTTCCTTTAAGGATGCTTTAGATAGGAAGCTTGAATCTTATCTAAGGAAGTCCTATTTATATTCAGGTCATCTTCTCAGACCTGCTATTTCTTTGGGTGATGTTGCAGCTGCATCAACTTTCTGGTTGGAAAATTTAGCGCAACATGAATTGGATTCTGACATATCTAGCATTGTTCGCTTACTGCAACATGCTAATCATTTTATTTGTGATGCCATTTTTGATAGTATCAAAATTGATGTTAGATCCATGTCTTTAGCTGTATTAGCTAGAAGAGCTTTGTGGCTTAAATCTTGGAATGCTGATATGACATCTAAATCTAGATTACTATCTCTTTCTTTCCAAGGTAATAATTTATTTGGTTCTCAGTTGGATTCTATTATTTCAACTATTACTGGAGGAAAAGGAGTTTTTTTGCCTCAGGATAAAAAACCTAAGGGTAAATCTAAGGCTTCTAACCGTTTTCGTTCCTTTCGTCAGAATAAGGAACAAAAACTCAATCCTCCTCCCAAGGAATCTGCTTCCAGTTGGAAGCCTTCCTCAAATTGGAATAAATCCAAGCCATTTAGGAAACCAAAGTCTGCCTCTAAGTCCGCATGAAGGTGCGGCCCTCATTCCAGCTCAGCTGGTAGGGGGCAGATTAAGGTTTTTCAAGGATTTTTGGATAAAATCTGTCCAAAATCATTGGATTCAGAGCATTGTCTCTCAAGGGTATTGAATAGGATTCAAAGTAAGACCTCCTGTGAGAAGATTTTTTCTCTCACACATTCCTGTAAATCCAGTAAAAGCTCAGACTTTTCTGAAGTGTGTTTCAGACCTGGAGTCTTCAGGGGTAATCATGCCAGTTCCTCCTCAGGAACAAGGTTTGGGGTTTTATTCAAACCTATTCATTGTACCAAAGAAAGAAAATTTGTTCACACCAGTTAATTATAATTATTATAATTATAATAATTATAATTATAATTATTATAATTATAATTATAATTATTATTATTATTATTATTATTAGTCCACAATAGACTTGCAGGATGCATACCTTCATATTCCGATTCATCCAGAACACTATCTGTTTCTGAGATTCTCTTTTCTAGACAAGCATTACCAATTTGTTGCTCTTCCATTTGGCCTAGCAACAGCTCCAAGAATCTTTTCAAAGGTTCTGGGTGCCCTACTATCTGTAATCAGAGAACAGGGTATTGCGGCGTTTCCTTATTTGGACGATATCTTGGTACTAGCTCAGTCTTTACATACTGCAGAATCTCACACGAATCAACTAGTGTTGTTTCTTCGGAAACATGGTTGGAGGATCAATTTACCAAAAAGTTTGATTCCTCAGACAAGGGTCACCTTTTTAGGCTTCCAGATAGAGACAGAGTCATGGACACTGAATCTAACAGACAAGAGACGTTTAAAATTGGTCGCAGCATGTCGGCTCCTTCAGTCTCAGTCATTCCCTTCAGTGGCTATGTGCATGGAAGTTTTAGGTCTCATGACTGCAGCATCAGACGCAATCCCCTTTGCTCGTTTTCACATGAGACCTCTACAGCTTTGTATGCTGAATCAATGGTGCAGGGATTATACAAAGATATCACAATTAATATCCTTGAATCCCAATGTACGACACTCTCTGACATGGTGGATAGATCACCATCGTTTGGTTCAAGGGGCTTCTTTTGTTCGCCCAACCTGGACTGTGATCACAACAGATGCAAATCTTTCAGGTTGGGGAGCTGTTTGGGGGTCTCTGACAGCTCAAGGGGTTTGGAAATCTCAAGAGGCGAGATTACCAATAAATATTTTAGAACTCCGTGCAATTCTCAGGGATCTTCAGTTCTGGCCTCTACTAAAGAGAGAACCGTTCATTTGTTTTCAGACAGACAATATCACAACTATGGCTTATGTCAATCATCAGGGTGGGACTCACAGTCCCCAAGCTATGAAAGAAGTATCTCGGATACTTGCTTGGGCGGAATCCTGCTCCTGTCTAATCTCTGCGGTGCATATCCCAGGTGTAGACAATTGGGAGGCGGATCATCTCAGCCGCCAGACTTTACATCCAGGGGAGTGGTCTCTCCATCCAGATGTGTTTTCTCAGATTGTTCAGATGTGGAGGCTTCCAGAGATAGATCTCATGGCCTCTCATCTAAACAAGAAACTTCCCAGATACCTGTCCAGGTCCAGGGATGTTCAGGCGGAAGCAGTGGATGCGCTGACACTTCCTTGGTGTTATCATCCTGCTTACATCTTCCAGCCTCTAGTTCTCCTTCCAAGAGTGATCTCCAAAATCATCATGGAACAGTCTTTTGTGTTGCTGGTGGCTCCAGCATGGCCACACAGGTTTTGGTATGCGGATCTGGTTCGGATGTCCAGTTGACCGCCTTGGCCACTTCCGTTACGGCCGGACCTACTATCTCAAGGTCCGTTTTTCCATCAGGATGTCAAATCATTAAATTTGAAGGTATGGAAATTGAACGCTTAGTTCTAAGTCATAGAGGTTTCTCTGATTCAGTGATTAATACTATGTTACAAGCTCGTAAATCTGTCTCTAGAAAGATTTATTATAGAGTTTGGAAGACTTACATTTCATGGTGTTCTTCTCAAATTCTCCTGGCATTCTTTTTGAGTTTCTAGAATTTTGCAGTTTCTTCAGGATGGTTTGGATAAGGGTTTGTCTGCAAGTTCCTTGAAAGGACAAATCTCTGCTCTTTCTGTTTTATTTCACAGAAAGATTGCTATACTTCCTGATATACACTGTTTTGTACAGGCTTTAGTTCGTATTAAGCCTGTCATTAAGTCAATTTCTCCTCCTTGGAGTCTTAATTTGGTTCTGAGGGCTTTACAGGCTCCTCCATTTGAACCAATGCATTCTTTGGACATTAAACTACTTTCTTGGAAAGTGTTGTTCCTTTTGGATATCTCTTCTGCTAGAAGAGTTTCTGAGCTATCTGCTCTTTCTTGTGAGTCTCCTTTTCTGATTTTTCATCAGGATAAGGCAGTTTTGCGGACTTCTTTTCAATTTTTACCTAAGGTTGTGAATTCTAACAACATTAGTAGAGAAATTTTTGTCCCTTCTTTATGTCCTAATCCTAAGAATTCTTTGGAGAGATCCTTACATTCCTTGGATGTGGTAAGAGCTTTGAAATATTATGTGGAAGCTACTAAAATTTTCAGGAAGACTTCCAGTCTATTTGTTTTATTTTCTGGTCCTAGGAAAGGTCAGAAAGTTTCTGCTATTTCCTTGGCTTCTTGGTTGAAACTTTTGATTCATCAAGCTTATTTGGAGTTGGGTCAAACCCCGCCTCAGAGAATTACAGCTCATTCTACTAGATCAGTCTCCACTTCGTGGGCTTTTAAGAATGAAGCTTCAGTTCATCAGATTTGCAAAGCAGCCACTTGGTCCTCTTTCCTACATTAACTAAATTCTACCATTTTGATGTATTTGCTTCTTCGGAAGCAGTTTTTGGTAGAAAAGTTCTTCAGGCAGCTGTTTCAGTTTGATTCTTCTTCTTTTTGATTTAAGTTTTTTTCTTTCAAAAGTGAAAAACTTATTTTTGGGTTGTGGATTATTTTTTCAGCGGAATATTGCTGTTTTTGTTTTATTCCCTCCCTCTCTAGTGACTCTTGAGTGGAAGACTCCACATCTTGGGTATTGATATCCCATATGTCACTAGCTCATGGACTCTTGCCAATTACATGAAAGAAAACATAATTTATGTAAGAACTTACCTGATAAATTAATTTCTTTCATATTGGCAAGAGTCCATGAGGCCCACCCTTTTTATGGTGGTTATGATTTTTTGTATAAAGCACAATTATTTCCAAATTTCCTTTGTTGATGCTTTCTACTCCTTTCTTTATCACCCCACTGCTTGGCTATTCATGAATTGTGGGTGTGGTGAGGGGTGTATTTATAGGCATTTTGAGGTTTGGGAAACTTTGCCCCTCCTGGTAGGATTGTATATCCCATATGTCACTAGCTCATGGACTCTTGCCAATATGAAAGAAATGAATTTATCAGGTAAGTTCTTACATAAATTATGTTTTTGCCACCTAAGAGGTGGTGAAAGGTTAGGAAAACACTTCTTTATTCCAGAGTCATCTGCATGTGTTTTTATCACAGATTCAACCTTTGAGCTTGATGTCTCTCTTTGAAGCTGACATCGCTGTGTAAGGGTGGGTAAATACCGCCTACAGTGTATGGGTTTCAACGGCTATTTTATAGGATGTGCCGTTATTTGTTGGTGGCATAAAGTGTGGTGCAAAGCAGCCTTCACTCTGGCTGTGAGTGTGGGGAGTAGAGAGCCTTGTGTTATTGGCTTATACGGCTTATGTAAGGTAATGTGTAAGGATTAGATGCAGAATGACTTTTACTCTGCACAGTGATTACAGTGAAAGACAGCTCCTGCTGCTCGTAAGCATGTGGGTGTGTTTGTACAGACAGAACGTTCTGCTGAAAGGAAGTGAGGGGAGATAGTTAGTTAGTGTGAGGGGGGTGCCAGTGTCTCACTGAACTGAATGAAAGGAGAGTGCAGGAACTAAAGGATCCTGTGCAAGCTTTTGGGAGACGTCAGAGAAGGAGGAGTCAGGTGGCCATTTCAAAACGGCCAGATGAGATCTAGTAAGTATTTTCTGCCAAAGTTTATTTCGATGAAAATTGGGCTAGAGTTTGATGTAAAGATCGTTAATTAACTAATCTAAATAAGTGTCTGTAGTAACTTCTTGGAGTAGGAGATTTCTTTCTCTGCAATCTTGCGTATGGCACTTTTCTGTTAGAAACTTCCAGGATCGTCTTTGGTATGTTGCCTTGGTGTCTCCCAGGAGTATGGTACTTATACTGTATACCTGTAATTTCTCAGAAGTATGTGGTATAAGAAAAGAGAAAGTACATAGCGTAATATTGTTTAAACAAATAATTTATTTAACAAGAAAACGATATGCACTCACATGTAAGACCCTCAATCCTTAATGAGGTAAGCATTAACATATAAACATATACCTGAATGGTGTGTAAGCCAGGTAAATGTTGAAGAACATTTTTTTCACTTCAAATGGTATAAAAAACTTCTGGTGTACAATGGTATGTCTTTGTCTTTGTGAAAGTTCCAATATTAAAAACAGTACTAAAAAACACCTTTTGTTTTAAAATGACTTATATGCAATCATCAATAAAAAAATAAAAATAAAACTGAGACAGAAGAGTGTATAAACGATACAATTCACACCATAGGCCGCTTAGTAACCGTAACGCATCGATGTCACACGTGGTAAGGTAAAACCACTCCCACCTCTTACCTTTAAAACCAATGCTGGTTCAACTGCACACCATACAGCCTCTGACGAAGAAGTACCATTAAACTTCGAAACGCGTAAGGATATATTGAAGTGTGGCAGTGCAGTTTTACCTACCACAAGTGTGACCGGCATCTTAGGATGTAGATTCCTTTGAACCAAACAACTTATTTTTTCCTTTCACCGCAGTGTATACCTGCCTCGCAGAGCCTGTCACTATACAGCCCAGGACTTGTTTGTTAGTGCACAACAACATAGTCATCTCTGGGGCTAGCCACAGGCCAGATACTTTGGGGAGGTTTATGTACTCTTCTGTCTCAGTTTTATTTATTATTTTTTAATTGATGATTGCATATGTCATTTTAAAACAAAAGGTGTTTTTTAGTACTGTTTTTAATATTGGAACTTTCACAAAGACAAAGACATACCATTGTATACCAGAAGTTTTTTATACCATTTGAAGTGAAAAAAAATTTCTTCAACATTTACTTGGCTTACACACCATTCAGGTATATGTTTATGTGTTAATGCTTACCTCATTAAGGATTGAGGGTCTTACATGTGAGTGCATATCGTTTTATTGTTAAATAAATTATTTGTTTAAACAGTATTACGCTATGTACTTTCTCTTTTCTTCTACCACATACTTCTGAGAAATTGGAGACCAGAGGATATACAGTATAAGTACCATACTCCTGGGAGACACCAAGGCAACATACCAAAGACGATCCTGGAAGTTTCTAACAGAAAAGTGCTATACGCAAGATTGCAGAGAAAGAAATCTCCTACTCCAAGAAGTTACTACAGATGCGAATAACCCCAGACCAAGGGATCAACTAACAGCAGTTCTTTTGTTAGCACACATTACCTCATCCATTCATTTACCTCATTGTTTTTATTGCTCCTTATTGCATTGCATATTCCAACAAGGACTACAGAATAGAAATACTTAGAGACTTGATTATCCCTTTGTATTATTGTATTGTATTTGGTTGCGCTGTATTACTTCTGATTAATCCTCTTGCTTTTTATATTACTTACAGTGTTAAGGGTACACTGAATAATTTGTTCATACTGCACAATACTTTGATCTAACACTTGAATATATATATATATTTTATTTCTTTTCCATTGGTCTACCGATATAGGTTGACAGTTGAGTGCTGGTATTACATCTTGATTTACATTTAATCTAAATAAGTAACAGTATTTTTTGGGTTGACTGTCCCTTTAAGTACAGACTTCAGGTTCTCTTGTGAGAACCTGCAGTTGTAGACAGGCTTTGCCTGCCAAAAGGGTTTCATAAATTGACCCCTAAGTGTGTTTTTATCACGGCTAGATTACGAGTCTTGCGTTATGAGGGGTGAGGTATTAACTTGCACGTTATTGTCACCGCTCACTTACCTACAGCGCTGGTATTACAGGTTTTCAGAAACCTGTCGTTAACAGGCAAGAAGTGATCGTAGAGCAAAAGTGTGCTCCATACCGCACTCCAATATCAGCGCTGCTTAAGTCAGCAGTGAGCTGGTTGTACGTGTTTGTGCACGATTTCCCCATAGTCATCAATGGGGATAGCCGGCTGAGAAAAAGTCTAACACCTGCCAAAAAGCAGTGTAAAGCTCCGTAACGCAGCCCCATTGATTCCTATGGGGAAACACATTTTATGTTTACACCTAACACCCTAACATGAACCCCGAGTCTAAACACCCCTAATCTTACACTTATTAACCCCTAATCTGCTGTCCCCAACATCGCCGACACCTACATTATATTTATTAACCCCTAATCTGCTGTCCCCAACATCGCCGACACCTACATTATATTTATTAACCCCTAATCTGCTGCCCACAACATCGCCGACACCTACATAATGTTATTAACCCCTAATCTGCCGCCCCCAACGTCGTCGCCACTATAATAAACATATTAATCCCTAAACCGCCGTACTCCCGCATCGCAAACATTAGTTAAATATTATTAACCCCTAATCTGCCGCCCCGACATCGCCGACACCTACATTATGCTTATTAACCCCTAATCTGCCGCTCTGGACACCGCCGCCACCTACATTATACTTAACCCCTAATCTGCTGCCCCCAATATCGCCGACACCTACATAATGTTATTAACCCCTAATCTGCCACCCCAACGTCGCCGCCACTATAATAAACATATTAACCCCTAAACCACAGTACTCCCGCAGCGCAAACACTAGTTAAATATTATTAACCCCTAATCTGCCGCCCCTAACATCGCTGCCACCTACCTACATTTATTAACCCCTATTCTGCCGCCCACAACGTCGCCGCCACTATACTAAAGTTATTAACCCCTAAACCTAAGTCTAACCCTAACACCCCCTAAATTAAATATAATTAAAATAAATCTAAATAAAAATTACTATCATTACCTAAATAATTCCTATTTAAAACTAAATACTTACCTACAAAATAAACCCTAAGCTAGCTACAATATTACTAATAGTTACATTGTAGCTAGCTTAGGGTTTATTTTTATTCTACAGGCAAGTTTGTATTTATTTTACCTAGGTAGAATAGTTACTAAATAGTTATTAACTATTTAATAACTACCTAGCTAAAATAAATACAAATTGACCTGTAAAATAAAACCTAACCTGTCTTACACTAACACCTAACACTACAATTAAATACATTTCATAAATTAAATACAATTAAATACATTTAATTCAATTAGCTAAATTACAAAAAAAACAAACACTAAATTACAGAAAATAAACAAATTACAAGATATTTGAACTAATTACACCTAATCTAATAGCCCTATCAAAATAAAAATATCTTCCCCAAAATAAAAAAAACCCTAGCCTGAACTAAACTACCAATAGCCCTTAACATGGCCTTTTGCGGGGCATTGCCCCAAAGAAATCAGCTCTTTTACCTGAAAATAAAATACAAACAACCCCGCCAACAGTAAAACCCACCACCAACACAACCAACCCCTTACATAAAACCCTAACTAAAAAAACCTAAGCTCCCCATTGCCCTGAAAAGGGCATTTGGATGGGCATTGCCCTTAAAAGGGCATTTAGCTCTATTGCGGCCCAAAGCCCTAACCTAAAAATAAAACCCACCCAGTAAACCCTTAAAAAATCCTAACACTAACCCCTGAAGATCCACTTACAGTTTTGAAGATCCAACATCCATCCTCAATGAAGCCGGGAGAAGTCCTCAACGAAGCCAGGAGAAGTCTTCATCCAAGTCAGGAGAAGTGGTCCTCCAGACGGGCAGAAGTCTTCATCCAGACGGCATCTTCTATCTTCATCCATCCATCTTCAAGACATCCGGCGCGGAACATCCTCTTCCAACAACGAATACCCGACGAATGAAGGTACCTTTAAGTGACATCATCCAAGATGGCATCCCTTAGATTCTGATTGGCTAACAGCCAATCGGAATTTAGGTTGTAAAAATCCTATTGGCTGATGCAATCAGCCAATAGGCTTGAACTTCAATCCTATTGGCAGATCCAATCAGCCAATAGGATTGAGCTTGCATTCTATTGGATGATTGGAACAGCCTATTGAATGCAAGCTCAATCGTATTGGCTAATTGGATCAGCTAATAGGATTGAAGTTCAATCCTATTGGCTGATTGCATCAGCCAATAGGATTCTTTCAACCTTAATTCCGATTGGCTGATAGAATTCTATCAGCCAATCGGAATGTAAGGGACGCCATCTTGGATGACGTCACTTAAAGGTACCTTCATTCGTCGGGTAGTCGTCGTTGGAAGAGGATGCTCCGTGCCGGATGTCTTGAAGAAGGACCCGTTCCGTGCTGGATGGATGAAGATTTCTGCCCGTCTGGAGGACCACTTCTCCCGGCTTGGATGAAGACTTCTCCCGGCTTCGTTGAGGATGGATGTCCGATCTTCAAAACTGTAAGTGGATCTTCAGGGGTTAGTGTTAGGATTTTTAAGGGTGTATTGGGTGGGTTGCCTCATCATAGGGGCAGGCTATTGTCATCCAATCTGAGCTTGCCACAATAAATATTTTATTATAATTTATTTTTTTAATTTGTCTGATCATGTCAATATTTGTAAATATTGACTCTGACCAGTGTGGATCTCCCTCCCTCTCCTCACTTGCGTTTTTGTGAGATAGAGAGAGAGATCTGTGTTTAGGAGAGAGAGAGATTTATCTAGTATATTTGGTAAAAATTGTGAGATCCAAAGGTTATTTTCTATAAATCACCGACAGTAGCATAGCTGCACTTTTTTGCTGTCTGTGCATTTTTTTAGGGGTTCATTTTTTAGTAGATTTTTTGTGAGACCCAAAGGCTCTTTTCAGAGCCATTTAGCTAGTTTAATTTAATTTTCAGAGTCATTAACCCCTAGCTTGCCAGTGATCACTATAAATCACTGGCAGTAGCATAGCTGCACTTTTTTGCTGTCTGTACATTTTTTAGGGGTTATTTTTTTTTAGTCATTTTTTGTGAGACCCAAAGGCTCTTTTCAGAGCCATTTAGCTAGTTTAATTTAATTTAAGTAACAATTGTAAGATCCAAAGTCTCTTTTCAGAGCCATTTAGTTAATTTAAATTTTAAATTGTGTTGATTTTTTTTTGTCATTTTTTTTCTGTGACAGATAAAATAATGTCACAGAGAATATATAGTGCTGAGGATGCATATGCCATCCTTGCATCAGAGTCAGACGCCTCTATATCTGACTCAGACCCCAATTTTGACCCTGCCATATGCTCAGATACATCATTAGATACAGTCCCAACTGATAGTAATGTATCTGTGGCTGCTAGCCCCCCAGGTAGCCCCCCCTGCCAGAAGGAGACATGTTGCTTCAGCTGCCATTGCTGCTAAAGAGTGGGTAATGCCTCATCACCAGAGGCCAGATATACCGCCCTTCACAGCAAATCCTGGCATAAATATCGATGTTGCAGGATTTAGCCCCCAATAATTTCTGGAGGTGTTTCTGGGTGATAATGTATTGGGGAACATTGTCGCCCAAACTAATTTATATGCCCATCAGTTCTGTGCTTCAAAGCCAGACTCATATTTGACAAAGCAGCAATGAGCCCCCATCGATGTGCCAGAATTTAAAAAATTCTGGGCATTGACTATGTTAATGGACATCATAAAGAAACCCTCCATTCACTCTTACTGGAACAGTAGCCCCATCTGCTCTACCCCCATTTTCTCCCAATGTATGTCGAGAAATAGGTGTGAAATTATTCTACGCTTCATGCACTTCAGCGACAACAGCCTGTGCCCCACTAGGGAGCATCCCAAATTTGACAGGCTGTATAAAATCCGCTCCTGATTACTCACTTTGCTGCCAGGTTTGCAGAGGCTTATACACCTGGAAGGAATATATGCGTGGATAAATCCCTGATGAAGTATAAGGGAAGGCTGGGATTCAAGCAGTATATTCCTTCTAAGTGCTCCAGGTATGGGGTAAAGGTGTATAAGCTCTGTAAGAGTGAGACTGGGTATACTCAGGCCTTCCGAGTGTATGAGGGAAAGGTTAGCCACCTTGACCCTCCAGGTTGCCCAGAACATATGGGAACCACTGGCAAGATTGTCTGAGACCTGACATTACCCCTGATGAACAAAGGGTACCACTTGTATTTAGATAATTTCTATTCAAGTGTCCTTTTGTTCAAGCTACTATAGTGCTTTGATACAGTAGCTTGCGGTACAATTAAAAAGAACCAAGCAGGTTTCCCAGGACAACTTGCACGCACCCGGCTACGAAGAGGGGAGAACTTAGCTGTGCGCCAAAAGGAGCTATTGGCAATTAAGTACAAAGACAAGAAGAATGTGTACCTTCTTACCACCATCCCCACAGAGAGGACTGTGGAGGTCTCTGTACGTGGCAGAGCTGAGAGCATAATATAGCCAGTGTGCATCAAGGCTTATAACCAGCATATGGGTGGGGTTGATCTGGCAGACCAGCTGCTGCAGCCCTACCCTAGATAAGGGCCTGGTACAAAAAGGTTGCAAATTACTTAATGCAGAATGCAACCCACAACGATTTTTTGTTGTTCAAAAAAGCAAACCCCGGAATGAAACAGACTTTTTTTTACAGTTTCAGCTCCAGATCATTTTGGGGATAAATAAAGTTAAATAAAGTTATTAACCCCTAAACCACCATCCTCCTGCATCGCAAACACTATTTAAATATTATTAACCCCTAATCTGCAGTCCGTTCTCATCACCTCCACTATACTAAAGTTATTAACCCCTACACCGCAAGCCACTATAAATAAACCTATTAACCCCTAAACCAAAAACCCCCACAACGAAATAGACTAAATTAAACTATTAACCCCTAAACGAAAAGTCCCCCACATCGCAATAAACTAATTTAAACTAGTAACCCCAAAACCTAACGCCCCCCCTAACTTTGTATTACAATTTCAATTTCCCTAGCTTAAATAAAATAAAAATGTACCTGTAAAATTAAAAAACTATGTTTAAACTAACAATTAAACTAATATAACTATTAAATTAAAATTAAACTAACTACCAATAAAAAAATCCTAACACTACTATAAAAATTGCAAACTATCTAATTACAAAAAATAAGACTAAATTACAAAAAATAACAAATGAAATTATCAAAAATAAAAAAAGAATTACACCTAATCTAATAGCCCTATCAAAATAAAAAAGACCACCCAAAATAAAAAAAATAACCTACAATAAACTACCAATAGCCCTTAAAAGTCCTTTTGTAGGGCATTGCCCTAAGTTAAACAGCTCTTGTCCCTGAAAAAAAACACAAAGACCCCCAACAGTAAAACCCACCACCCAACCAACCCCCCAAAATAATAAACCTAACTCTAACAAAAACCTAATCTACCCATTGCCCTGAAAAGGGCACTTGTATGGGCATTGCCCTTAAATGGGGATTTAACTCTTTTGCATTTGCCCTTAAAAGGGCAATGGGTAGATTTGTTTTTTTGAGATAGTTTTTTTTATTTTGTGAGTTTGGGGGGGTGGGGGTTTGCAATGTTCGTGGGTCTGTATTTTTTTCAGGTGAAAGAGCTGTTTAACTTAGGGCAATGCCATGCAAAAGGCCCTTTTAAGTGCTATTGGTAGTTTATTATACATTAGGTTTTTTATTTTGGGTGGTTTTTTTTTTTAAATGGGTATTAGAATAGGAATAATATTTATTATTTTTTATAATTTGTTTGTTATTTTGTGTAATGTTTATTTTTCGTTTTGGGTGGGTTTTTATTTTAGATTAGAGTTTGGGCAGCAAAAGAGCTAAATGCCCTTTTAAGGGCAATGCCCATACAAATGCCCTTTTCAGGGCAATGGGTAGATTAGGTTTTTTGAGGTAGTTTTTTTTTATTTTGTGGGTTTGAAAGGTGGGGGTTTGTATACTGTTAGGGGTGTATGTTTTTCTTTTTTTAGCAAAAGAGCTGTTAACTTTAGTGCAATGCCCTGCAAAAGGCCCTTTTAAGATCCCCCAAAATGCCCTTTAAGGACCCTTGGTAGTTTATTATACATTAGGGTTTTTCTTTTTTAAAGGGTATTAGAATATGAATAATTTTTATTGTTTTGGATAATGTTTGTTATTTTTTGTAATGGTAGGATTTGTATTTTTTGTATTTTTTGTAATGCTAGGTTTAAGTGTAAGGCAGCTTTTTTTTTGCTGCTTTTATTTTTCTTTGTTAATTTTTGTCCTTTTTTGCAGACTAAGGGCCTGTTTCCCGCAATGTAAGAAGCAGCGGTCATTAGAGGTGGCGAGGGAAAATCAGAGAGAGCAAGCTTGCTCTTTGATTGTTAGTCCCTTCAATCACACAAATGGGACAGGCATTACACACTCATCAGAGTGTGTAATAATACATATGGGCCAGCGGACGAACAGATCTGCTGCCTGTATGCAGCGAAGGTGGGCAGACAGCTTTGCAAGTTGAGAAGCTGTCCGTCCACCTTTTAATACATGGGGCCCTAAGTCAGGAAATCTGCTTGAGGAACGCTGGTATTTTAATAGAGCTAATGGTGCTTGACTATAACCAATTTGTGTGAAAAATACTTACATTTGTGAGTATCTGTCAAAATTAGACATGGATCCAGTAGGATCCGGCTGTTTTTCTAAAAAAAAAAGAGTTGGTTCTGGAAGGACCCAGATGTTGTGTCAAATAATATTGGATCCAGAATTGTCTAGGTGTGTTTGTGTGGAAAACACTGAAATGTGTGTGTATCTGTTTAAATTGGACATAGATCCTTAAGGATCTGGCTGTTTTTCAAGAAAAAAAAGAGTTGGTTCACAGAAGTTTTTGAATAAACTATTGTTTGATTCAGAAATGTCTGAATGTGTTTTTATGGAAAACAATTAAATGTGTGTTTCTATCTAAATTAGACATTGATATGGCAGGATCTGGTTGTTTTTCTATAAAAAAAAAAAAGATAGTATGAAGGGACCTAGATAATTTGTGTAAAATATTATTGGATCCAGAAGTGTCAAAATGTGTTTGTGTGAAAAAAAATAAAAAATTATATGTATCTATCAGAATTAGACATGGATCCGGTAGGATTCGGCTGTTTTTCTATAAAAAAAAAAGGTTGGTTCTCTAAGGACCCAGATGTTTTTGTCTATCCACCAATCAGCAAGGACAACCCAGGTTGTTCACCAAAAATGGGCCGGCATCTAAACTTACATTTTTGCATTTCAAATAAAGATACCAAGAGAATGAAGAAAATGTGATAATAGGAGTAAATTAGAAAGTTGCTTAAAATTTCATGCTCAATCTGATTCACGAAAGAAAATTTTTGGGTACAGTGTCCCTTTAAATGTGTGGATCTGTCTAGTTAGACATGGATCTGGTAGGATCCAGCTGTTTTCTATCAAAGAGTTGGTTCTGGAAGGACCAGCATGTTTTTTATGTAACATTATTGGATTTAGAAGTGTCTGGATGTATTTTTGTGGAAAAACAATACAATTTGTGTGTATCTGCCTAAATTAGGGATGGATCCGTGAGGATCCGGCTGTTTTAAACATGGATCAGGCTTTTACCCACACCAAAAAAGGGTGTCCTATGACAGCGTCACTTTTAAAAGTCACTGTGCTCTTCAGTACAACCAGTTGTCCTGCCAGCCTTTACCTATGTAGATTTCATGGCTATGTACTGGACTTTATGCACCCTTTAGCAGTGGGTGTGGCTGAATCACTTGAACTCAATAATTAATAGGGGTATACACATACGTTTGGTCATATGGTATGTGTCTGTGTGTGTGTATGTGTATATGTGTGTGTGTGTGTGTGTGTGTGTATGTGTATATATATATATATATATATATAATATCTTTTAAATGTAGGCTTTTTTAAACCTGTAAGTTTAGCCGTTTTAAAGGAAAAAAAAGGTTATCACAGAAGAATCTGTAGGGTGAAAATTTAATTTTTGTAATTTTACAACTTCATCTACTATGTTACTATATAAATTATTACAAGTTGTGTTTATTCCAATACTTTAAAGTGAAAGTAAAAGTATGGAGACCACAATGTACAGAAAAATAAAAAGTAACCCACTACATTATTAACCACTAAATCGCCACACACCCCATCACGAAGTAACCCACTACAGATTATTAACCCCTAAATCGCAACACACCCCATCGCAAAGTAACCCACTGCACTATAAACCCCTAAACCACCACACACCCCATCGCAAAGTAACCCACTAACATTTAACCCCTTAACGACCGAGGACGTGCAGGGTACGTCCTCAAAAAAAAGGCAGTTAATGCCTTAGAACGTACCCTGCACGTCCTCGGTTTGGAAAGCAGCTGGAAGCGATCCTGCTCGCTTCCAGCTGCTTTCCGGTTATTGCAGTGATGCCTCGATATGGAGGCATCCTGCAATAACCTTTGGTAGCCATCCGGTGCAGAGAGAGCCACTCTGTGGCCCTCTCTGCACCGGAGATCGGTGGCTACCTGCGTTGGTGGGTGGGAGCCGGACCGGGAGGCGGGTGGCGGCCATCGATGGCCCTGGTTATGTGCAGGGGGGGCGGGATCGTGGGCGGGGACGAGCAGGGGCGCGCACGGACGCGCGCGCGTGCACGGGAGGGCGGGGGCGGGCGCGTGCACGGGGAGGGAGCGGGTGGGAACCGCTACACTACAGAAAATGATTTAATAAAAAATGTATAAATATCGAAATCTGGAAAAAAAAAAAAAGATCAGCAAGGTGGTGGGGGATTGTCTGTGTGGGGGGGGGGGGAAGCTACACTACAGAAAAAAGCCCCAAAAAAATAAAAAAAGCACTTTTTTTTGCAAACTGGGTACTGGCAGACAGCTGCCAGTACCCAAGATGGCCCCCAATGAGGCAGAGGGGAGGGTTAGAGAGCGGTTTTGTGGGGGATCAGGGAGGTTGGGGGCTAAGGGGGGGATCCTACACCCTAGCATATGTAAATATGCTAAAAAAATTTTTTATTTTTTTTAAAAAACCCTTTTATTTTAGTACTGGCAGACTTTCTGCCAGTACTTAAGATGGCGGGGACAATTGTGGGGTGGGGGAGGGAAGGGAGCTGTTTGGGAGGGATCAGGGGGTGGGATGTGTCAGGTGGGAGGCTGATCTCTACACTAAAGCTAAAATTAACCCTGCAAGCTCCCTACAAACTCCCTAATTAACCCCTTCACTGCTAGCCATAATACACGTGTGAGGCGCAGCAGGATTTAGCGGCCTTCTAATTACCAGAAAGCAACGCCAAAGTCATATATGTCTGCTATTTCTGAACAAAGGGGATCCCAGACAAGTATTTACAACCATTTGTGCCATAATTGCACAAGCTGTTTGTAAATTATTTCAGTGAGAAACCTAAAATTGTGAAAAATTTAACTTTTTTTTCAATTTGATCGCATTTGGCGGTGAAATGGTGGCATGAAATATACCAAAATGTGCCTAGATCAATACTTGGGGTTGTCTACTATACTACACTAAAGCTAAAATTAACCCTACAAGCTCCCTAAAAGCTCCCTAATTAACCCCTTAACTGCTGGGCATAATACACTTGTGGTGCGCAGTGGCATTTAGCGGCCTTCTAATTACCAAAAAGCAACGCCAAAGCCATATATGTCTGCTATTTCTGAACAAAGGGGATCCCAGAGAAGAATTTACAACCATGTATGCCATAATTGCACAAGTTGTTTGTAAATAATTTCAGTGAGAAACCAAAAGTTTGTGAAAAAATTTGTGAAAAAGTGAACGATTTTTTGTATTTGATCGCATTTGGCGGTGAAATGGTGGTATGAAATATACCAAAATTGTCCTAGATCAATACTTTGGGATGTCTACTAAAAAAAAATATATACATGTCAAGGGATATTCAGGGATTCCTGAAAGATATTAGTGTTCTAATGTAACTAGCGCTAATTTTGGAAAAAAGTGGTTTGGAAATAGCAAAGTGCTACTTGTATTTATGGCCCTATAACTTGCACAAAAAGCAAAGAACATGTAAACATTGGGTATTTCTAAACTCAGGACAAAATTTTGAAACTATTTAGCATGGGTGTTTTTTGGTGGTTGTAGATATGTAACAGATTTTGGGGGTCAAAGTTAGAAAAAGTGTGTTTTTTTCAATTTTTCCTCATATTTTATATTTTTTTTATAGTAAATTATAAGATATGATGAAAATAATGGTATCTTTAGAAAGTCCATTTAGTGGCGAGAAAAACGGTATATAATATGTGTGGGTACAGTAAATGAGTAAGAAGAAAATTACAGCTAAACACAAACACCGCAAAAATGTAAAAATAGCCTTGGTCCCAAACGGACAGAAAATGGAAAAGTGCTGTGGTCATTAAGGGGTTAAACCCCCTTACCCAACACCCCTAAGTTAACCCAAAACAGACTACAGTACCTTTAAAAAACCTAACTTTAATAAAAAACCCTAACATTACCCTAAAACTAACAAATCTAACAATACTGTAAAAAAACAAAATTTAAAATTACTTAAAAAAAACCTATTACAAAAAAAAACTACCATTACAAAAAAAATACCATTACAACAAATAAAAAAGCTTCTAATCCCCCACAAAAACAACCTATACTAACACTAAACTACAGAGATAAAAAGTGTTAGCTCTTTTTCTGAAGAAAAAAAAAAGGTTACAAACCTTTATAATTAACCCCCCAAAAAAGTCTATCTAAAAAACAAATATTGAAAAAATTGTCTGTTTTGGGGTAACTTAGGGGGTTTAGATCTTAATGAGTTACTTTGCGATGGGTGGTGTGGTGGTTTAGGGGTTAATAGTGTAGTGGGTTATTTTGCAATAGAGATGGTTGTTCAGGGGTTAATAGTGTAGTAAGTTACTTTGCAATGGGGTGGTTTAGGGGTTAATTGAAAATTTTAGTGCAACTGTTTCCTAAAGCCAAACCAGGTTGCATAAAAAGTTTGAGTGGTAAAGGCAATTGTGTTCGGACTTTGCCACTCAACGCTGTCCATAGAAAATATGGGGAGCGTAAATTATTGCGATTTTGCACAAAAAGCGAGCCCCTTGTAATATGGATTTGAGCATAAAAAAGCATTCCACTCGTAATCTGGCCCTTTTTGTGTATAGTGTTTAATATTTCCTTGCTCTATGTCACTGGTCAAACTTGTCCTCAGGCCTCTCCAACAGGTCAGGTTTTCAGGATAACCTTGGATGAGAGCCGGTAAAATAACTATGTTTACTAATCAGCTGATTATTTCACCTGTGCTCCAGTTCAGATATCCTCAAAATGTGGCCTGTTAGGGAGGCCTGATGATAGGTTTGAAAACCAGTGCTCTATGTTTTTAACTTGTTTGTATTTTCACACAAAATAAGTCCTATTCTGTTTACATTTACCTGTTTTAACCCCTTAATGACCACAATGTACCCTGTATGTCACTGGTCGTTAAGGGTTTTTTCAGGTTATAATAGCACAAGTCTAGCAAGAACACACTATTAATGCCCTCCCTCCAGAAGGCTTTGTGGAATAGAGCAGTCTTAACGTTGGTGGCAAGACCGCGCTATAAAACAATCAAGTCCCAAAAAAAGGCCAGCGACATACAGGGTACGTCGCTGGTCCTTAAGGGGTTAAGTTACATTTGAGTTGATAATTGTATGAGTAAAAAGTATTTTTACAGCAACAATAAATAAAACAAAAAGAATATGTCTATAAAACATAAGCACTAATTTTCATGTTTACTGGGGTGGGGGGAAGTGCAAGGAGTATTTACCAGTATAGGAAAGGTTGTCATATCCTGCGGTTTGAGCTGATGCTCCTGTAGTAGAAAGAGTCATTATATCAGCATGCTGTAAAGCCATAGCTTCCTTGTGCTGGATCACCGGTGCTATATATCACACAAATAGCAGAAATGTGCTGATTATCTTTTCTGGCCTTCACTATTCCTTTAAATAGCACAAATACTGTTTGATCCTGCCCCTTTCAGGGAGGAAAACAAGAATATCATGCAGTGCCAGGAAATTAGAACAATAATAGCATGCAGTACCAGGAATATCATGCAGTACCAGGAATATCATGCAATACTAGGACATAAAACAAGAATATCATGCAGTACCAGGAAATAAGAACGAGACAAAATAATAACTAATCATCATGCAAAATACTTTCATTCACTGGTTTTACTTTCACTATTACACAGCCAACCAACTACTGTTCTGTAATCCTTTAAGTAGTATTAATCATAATGAAAATTAGGATAAAGTTGTTTTCTTGGAATTTATAACATTTAGTGCCAGATTACAAGTGGGTTTATCGTGGGTGATTGCACGCATCGGGTTTACTGCTTCTAATAAAAGTTTAAAGTAAGCACGTGAGCTCAATTGCGATTTATGCTGGAATGATTACCGTGTCCTCAGAGCCCTGGTTAACTGTTTTGCGGAAAAAAAGTGTCACAAAACACATAAAATATACACTACAAAGTACAGTAAAACTCATTATTATTATTTTTATTATTATCATTTATATGTAGAGTTCCAACAGATTCCGCAGCGCTAATAACACTCATAACATTATCTAATAAAAATTATTTTTAAAAAAATATTTCACAAAAAAGTTATAAGGGCTCAAAGATATGATGTTTCAGGGCCTTCACTCCTGCATTACAGCCCTTTCAGTTAAAGTAATAGTAAATCCTAGCATTTGTGATATTCTAAGTTTGGCTTTTTACGCGCATCAAGTGGAAATATCTAATTTTCAACTTGTAATAGGAGCGCTAGCCGTCTCGCAGAAAGCTTACTTCTAGCGGAGTTAGCACTCGAGCGGGAGCTTAATTTTCCTTGTGGTTGCATGTCAACCAAGTTGTTGATTTGCTGTGCTCAAATAATTTTCTGTTCAACCATAATTTACCTCTTTCGCATTAAGTGCACCTATACTTATTACATATATATTTTTTAGAGTGAAGATATGGCTTCCTTTTAACATTAAATATTTATATATAACCTATAATTTTATATAAAAGAGATTATGAAATTGTATTTTTTCCAAGCTATTTTATTGTGAATATAATAATCCTTATAGACATTATGGCACACATATTTGTTTTCAGTGATGTCCCACGAGTACAACGATACCCATGTACAGTTTTTCTGAGATTTCAGAAAGTTACAGGGCCCAACATGGGGCCTGCCTATTTACATGGAAATTAGGCATATTCATTTTTGGGACCTAAGTCGCCTTTGAGATATTATGGCAGCCTAGGAATAAATATTACCCGATCATAACATATCATTTGCAAAAGTAGACAACCCAGGGTATTCCAAAAGGGCTATGTCTAGTCTTTTTTTTTTGTAGCAACTTAGTCACAACACCTGGCCAAAGAAATTTAGTGGTCATATTTTTTGTATGTGTTTTTCACCCAAAAACTGCACTTTGGCTGTTTCTGTTATCATCCTTACAATACAACACCTGGTCAATTTAGTGGTTTTAAATTGGCCAGGTGTTGTGACTAAATGGCTACATAAACACTGCACTTTGGCTGTTTCTATCATCATCATCATTATGGGTGCTTTATAGCAGTAAAACATATATTTGTGTTCTGCGATGCCCTAAGAGTACAACAGTACCCGCATGTAGAGTTTTTATAGGGTTTCTTGAAGTTACAAGACCAAATATGGGGCCTGCTCATTTACATGGAAATTTGGCACATTGATTTTCTGGGCCTACGTCACCTTAGAGACATTATGGCAGCCCAGGAATAAAAAAATACTCCATCATGGCATACTATTTGCAAAAGTAGACAACTCAGGGTATTCTAAAAAGTTTATATCTAGTCATTTTTGTAACCTCTTAGTCACAATACCTGACCAAATTTAGTGGTCATATTTTTTGTATGTGTTTTTCAGCCAAAAACTGCACTTTGGTTGTTTCTGTTATCATCCTTATATGTTTTACTGCTATAAAAACACCCATATTTGTGTTCAGTGATGTCTAATGAGTACAACAGTACCCATCATATACAGGTTTTATGGGGTTTATGGAAGTTACAGGGACAAATATAGGACCTGCCCATTTCAGTCTTCTTACATGGAAATTTGGCACCTTGATTTTCTAGACCTATTTAGTGGTGATATTTGTATGCGTTTTTCACACAACCACTGCACTTTTGGCTGTTTCTATCATCAGCCTTATATGTTTTGACAGCTCAGTTCAGTCTTCAAACATGGAAATTTGTCACATTTATTTTCTGGGTCTATTTCGCCTTTAAGACATTATGGCATCCCAGGAATGAAAATGACCCCATCATGGCAAACCATTTGCAAAATCAGGGATTGATGGAATATATACCTAGCGTCTGTGTAATCCTATATGCTCCGGCTGTATTGACCTCTAGCTGTCAATAAGGAACTCTAAGAATATATGGATGTAGCCTGAACGCCTTAACTAGAAGTTGGCTAGGATGTGAATAGGTAGAACACGTGTATTTATTAATGACAATAAAAGTTGACAGTTAAAACAATTAAAACAATAATTAAAACAAAAGTTTAAAACAATAAATATACAATATGCAAAGGTACCTATGTGGAATATTCAAATAGTACATTAACATGGATCCATGCTCATCGACATACAAAAAGACTGGTAAGATGTGACAGTACCACTAAAGAAAGTACCACTAAAGCAGTACTACACCACCTTGGTACACAAATGGGGCACTAAGCGCCCAGCGGGGTCTTGGCCATGGTGTAGTGAGAAGTCACAAATTGTTCCTATCAGTTGAGTGTAATTTGAAATCCGAGGTTCAGTGAAAATATGGTGTAGAATTTCCAAGCGTATACTTAGGTAGAGTCCAATATAGTTATGTTATAGATGATCCCTCATTAGTGATGGTGTAGGAGAAAAAAGGAGATGTGACTGAATGCTCAAAAAATAGTGCAAAATAGTGTGTGTGGGGGGGAAGGATAATCCTTCAACAAAGGATAAAAAAACAAAAATGTAAGAAAATTGCCAAAGATGCCATTGATGAAAAAAGACGTCAACGCCACATTGTGTTGACGATAGTTGTGTACATGCTGCCTAGTTCCAATTGGATATTAGGTTTTAACTCGCATATTCCTTAGAAAATAGAAAAGTTAGTAATACAAAAAGTGATAGAGAAAAATACCCTCTATCTCTATATAAATATCGACATTTTAGGGGGCTGTGAGGACTTGGGATGTGGGGTTGTTCTATCTTTCTAGTGATGTTATTATGAGAGACTATTAGTATATTCACTAATTCCTCCCGATTTTGAACTGTTGACGTCATACCCAATAGGAATAGCCGAATATCGGCATCACTAAAAAAGACCAAATAGGATTATTGCAATGGCAAAATCTATTGCTGCAAAAAACACTGCTGACCTGCATTATATGGCATATCTAGTGCCTTTAAAAGTGTATTTTTATATTTTAGGTACAGGAGGGTAGGAGAGGAAAAGCTATTTATCCCCAATCACAAATATGGAAACACAATAGCCAATAGAAAACTGGCTAGGACTACTCACCACTAGAACATGGTGATGATGTCACAGCCAATGAAAAGAGCCGAATTTCGGCAGCAGTAAACAAAGTAAACTTTTACATTGAATTTGGGTAGACACAAATTCTATAACAGGTCCATGGGCGGAGTTAACTGCCGAGGAGATCGGTCGCATGGGACAGTAGCTCCTGGATATACCATAGGTTGTTTGGGGTACCCCTTAACCTGATAGCTCCCTGATGGTGGGGGCCATACTACTCATCTAGCTAAAGTCCTGCTAAGTCAGTTGGAACAGGATTTGGGAGCGTTCCCTCAGTTTACTGTTTGATATACAAAGTGAGGCCTAACCACGAGGTGGTGTGATCATGGAGGACCCACACATGGATTTATTAGCCCTTTTTGAAGATTACGGACGAAATTTGCTAAACAAATTTGACCGGCTCATACTGAGAATCGGATCCTCGAGGTTAAAAGGAGAGGATGAAGAGCCTACTGTGTTTATTGCTATGGACGAAAGCCCTATCCGAAAAAATGCCGCTAGACCCCCCGCATCGGAAGTAGAGTCCCCCGGGACCCAGAGAGGGATGAGCACAAATCTGCCTAACTGGTGTGGAGTAGCACCGCCAAGAGGAAACCCTCATTCTGCTGTGTATCCGAGGGTATGTGTACAGCTAGACGCTGGCTGTTCAGTCTGACCGGGCGACGGGGAGACACTTTCCTTCCCATAATAATGCTGCCTGGTCACTGTTTAGAGGAGCGGCCATCTGGCTGGTTGCCCGGACTTTCTTTGGCGACTCTCCTGTTAATACTGCTGATCAGGCCTTTCAAAATCCCCTTGTTTTCTCGGCTGTCCAGACTGGAATAGGGTAATTGCACATAGCCCCTGGCCTCGGAGTGCCTGCAGGCACAGCCGCGGTGGGACTCTTTGATTTCTGCAGCTCCGGTTGGGAGAGGATATCGTGGGACAATTTTATGAGAGACCTTTAACAATGTGACTTTAGAGGTTTAATCCTTTTTGCCTCATATATGTCTGGCCCTGCAGCTCCTAACATAGTTTCAAATTAGCTCTTATTCACCAGCCCAATTATGATAAAATAGTGCTTTAGCCTATCCTTACTTGCAATATGTGTTTGGGTTGTTCAGCACTCCACTAATAATAAATATGTTTGAGATGTTCTGGAGCTGTGAATGGGACTGCACATGTCATTTCTCTAACAAGCTGCAATGTATGTTATTCTACCCCATCTTACCACTATATTTTGAGGCCCAGCACAGCCTTCAGTAAGAGTGTAATATTCTTTAGAATTCAAGCAATGTGTCTATGCACCTAAATTATTGCAGTCCCTCGCTTATGTGTAGAGCTGGAGAGATCTTGAGTGTATTGTGTTCTATGGCACTCTACGCCACATTATTATGTGTTCATGCCCTTTATTATTCCTTGTGTCATAAGAAACTAGAATAGATAGATAGATACTGAGCCCAGCATTCTGGGAGCTTTTCTTTTTTTTCTTATGTAAATTTTGAGAACTCCTGGCTTCCCCCCCCCCCCCTCCTTGTGTGGTAAGGGATCATTAGTTATCCTCCATACTCCCTTTTGGCAGAGTTATGAAGTCTCTGCCCTGTTCGGGGAGTCTTTGTTTTAGTTTGTACCTGTGTGACTGTAAAATAGGCTCTCTGGATCCTAATACTGAGTGGATCAGCATGACTGTTCTTGTGTGTTCCATTGTTTACAGTTTGTTCATTTTTGTAGATAAGATATAACTGTTAGTCCAATATAAATCCAATATATGTATATACATTTGAGATGTGCTGTTGTGGTTCAAGGGTCACAGGTGAGCATACTCTCAGATTAATTCCTTGCTCATGTGACAATCATAGTAATGTGTCCAGTTATGTTACTATGCATATTAGTACTCAGCCTTATCTGTGAGGTAATCCCTGCATTGTTGTCTATCTTTAGCACAGTGGTGATTACTTATACACTTTAAAAATGTCATGTTTTTTTTCTTATGACTTCCTTCAATCCTAGTTCCAGTTTACTAGGCCTACCCATGGCTCTAGAAGATATGTGAAGGAGTAGGATGAGTGTAAGCCCAAAAGAGGCTTATACTGCCCAAAAATCCCCCAGTTGGTAACTTATATCCATTGAGGTTCTACAGTGACCTCAGCTATGTTGGGGGAAAAAGAGGGTGTATTGGGTTTGCTCCTCGATCTTCTTTTGCATGTTCTATATCTCATGTAATATTGCTGTGACAATGTTATAGTAGAAGTATTTGTCTATGTAATGCCTCTTGTGTTCAATAGAGCAAACTGTATTTTGATGAAGTTTTGTTATACCCCCAATAAAAAACTCTTTTAAAAAAAAGAAAAAAAGAAAAGTCTATAACACATAGGCCTAGATTTGGAGTTTGGCGGTAGCCGTGAAAACCAGCGTTAGAGGCTCCTAACGCTGGTTTTAGGCTACCTCCGGTATTTGGAGTCATTCAAAAAAGGGTCCAACGCTCACTTTTCAGCCGCGACTTTTCCATACAGCAGATCCCCTTACGTCAATTGCGTATCCTATCTTTTCAATGGGATTTTTCTAACGCCGGTATTTAGAGTCGTGTCTGAAGTGAGCGTTAGAATTCTAACGACAAAACTCCAGCCGCAGAAAAAAGTCAGTAGTTAAGAGCTTTCTGGGCTAACGCCGGTTCATAAAGCTCTTAACTACTGTGCCCTAAAGTACACTAACACCCATAAACTACCTATGTACCCCTAAACCGAGGTCCCCCCACATCGCCGACACTCGATTAATTTTTTTTAACCCCTAATCTGCCGACCGCCACCTACGTTATACTTATGTACCCCTAATCTGCTGCCCCTAACACCGCCGACCCCTATATTATATTTATTAACCCCTAATCTGCCCCCTCAACGTCGCCTCCACCTGCCTACACTTATTAACCCTTAATCTGCCGAGCGGATCTCACCGCTACTATAATAAAGTTATTAACCCCTAATCCGCCTCACTCCCGCCTCAATAACCCTATAATAAATAGTATTAACCCCTAATCTGCCCTCCCTAACATCGCCGACACCTAACTTCAATTATTAACCCCTAATCTGCCGACTGGAGCTCACCGCTATTCTAATAAATGTTTTAACCCCTAAAGCTAAGTTTAACCCTAACACTATCACCCCCCTAAATTAAATATAATTTTAATCTAACGAAATTAATTAACTCTTATGAAATAAATTATTCCTATTTAAAGCTAAATACTTACCTGTAAAATAAACCCTAATATAGCTACAATATAAATTATAATTATATTATAGCTATTTTAGGATTAATATTTATTTTACAGGTAACTTTGTATTTATTTTAACCAGGTACAATAGCTATTAAATAGTTAAGAACTATTTAATAGCTAAAATAGTTAAAATAATTACAAATTTACCTGTAAAATAAATCCTAACCTAAGTTAAATTAAACCTAACACTACACTATCAATAAATTAATTAAATAAAATACCTATAATTATCTACAATTAAACCTAACACTACACTATCAATAAATTAAATACAATTCCTACAAATAAATACAATGAAATAAACTAAAGTACAAAAAATAAAAAAGAACTAAGTTACAAAAAATAAAAAAATATTTACAAACATTAGAAATATATTACAACAATTTTAAACTAATTACACCTACTCTAAGCCCCCTAATAAAATAACAAATCCCCCCAAAATAAAAAAATGCCCTACCCTATTCTAAATTACTAAAGTTCAAAGCTCTTTTACCTTACCAGCCCCGAACAAGGCCCTTTGCGGGGCATGCCCCAAGAAGTTCAGTTCTTTGGCCTGTAAAAAAAAACATACAATACCCCCCCCCCCAACATTACAACCCACCACCCACATACCCCTAATCTAACCCAAACCCCCCTTAAATAAACCTAACACTAAGCCCCTGAAGATCTCCCTACCTTGAGTCGTCTTCACCCAGCCGAGCCAAATTCTTCATCCAAGCGGAGCAAGAAGAGGTCTTCCATCCGATTGAAGTCTTCATCCAAGAGGCATCTTCTATCGTCATCCATCCGGAGAGGAGCGGCAGCATCCTGAAGACCTCCGATGCGGAACATCCATCCTGGCCGACGACTGAACGACGAATGACGGTTCCTTTAAATGATGTCATCCAAGATGGCGTCCCTCGAATTCCGATTGGCTGATAGGATTCTATCAGCCAATCGGAATTAAGGTAGGAATATTCTGATTGGCTGATGGAATCAGCCAATCAGAATCAAGTTCAATCCGATTGGCTGATTGGATCGGCCAGGATGGATGTTCCGCGTCGGAGGTCTTCAGGATGCTGCCGCTCTGGATGGATGACGATAGAAGATGCCTCTTGGATGAAGACTTCAATCGGATGGAAGACCTCTTCTTGCTCCGCTTGGATGAAGAATTTGGCTCGGCTGGGTGAAGACGACTCAAGGTAGGGAGATCTTCAGGGGCTTAGTGTTAGGTTTATTTAAGGGGGGTTTGGGTTAGATTAGGGGTATGTGGGTGGTGGGTTGTAATGTTGGGGGGGGGTATTGTATGTTTTTTTTTTACAGGCAAAAGAGCTGAACTTCTTGGGGCATGCCCCGCAAAGGGCCCTGTTCAGGGTTGGTAAGGTAAAAGAGCTTTGAACTTTAGTAATTTAGAATAAGGTAGGGCATTTTTTTATTTTGGGGGGCTTTGTTATTTTATTAGGGGGCTTAGAGTAGGTGTAAGTAGTTTAAAATTGTTGTAATATATTTCTAATGTTTGTAAATATTTTTTTATTTTTTTGTAACAGTTCTTTTTTATTTTTTGTACTTTAGATAGTTTATTTCATTGTATTTATTTGTAGGAATTGTATTTAATTTATTTATTGATAGTGTAGTGTTAGGTTTAATTGTAGATAATTATAGGTATTTTATTTAATTAATTTATTGATAGTGTAGTGTTAGGTTTAATTGTAACTTAGGTTAGGATTTATTTTACAGGTAAATTTGTAATTATTTTAACTATTTTAGCTATTAAATAGTTCTTAACTATTTAATAGCTATTGTACCTGGTTAAAATAAATACAAAGTTACCTGTAAAATAAATATTAATCCTAAAATAGCTATAATATAATTATAATTTATATTGTAGCTATATTAGGGTTTATTTTACAGGTAAGTATTTAGCTTTAAATAGGAATAATTTATTTCATAAGAGTTAATTAATTTCGTTAGATTAAAATTATATTTAATTTAGGGGGGTGATAGTGTTAGGGTTAAACTTAGCTTTAGGGGTTAATACATTTATTAGAATAGCGGTGAGCTCCAGTCAGCAGATTAGGGGTTAATAATTGAAGTTAGGTGTCGGCGATGTTAGGGAGGGCAGATTAGGGGTTAATACTATTTATTATAGGGTTATTGAGGCGGGAGTGAGGCGGATTAGGGGTTAATAACTTTATTATAGTAGCAGTGAGATCCGCTCGGCAAATTAGGGGTTAATAAGTGTAGGCAGGTGGAGGCGACGTTGTGGGGGGCAGATTAGGGGTTAATAAATATAATATAGGGGTCGGCGGTGTTAGGGGTACATAGGGATAATGTAAGTAGCGGCGGTTTACGGAGCGGCAGATTAGGGGTTAAAAATAATATGCAGGGGTCAGCGATAGCGGGGCGGCAGATTAGGGGTTAATAAGTGTAAGGTTAGGGGTGTTTAGACTCGGGGTACATGTTAGAGTGTTAGGTGCAGACGTAGGAAGTGTTTCCCCATAGCAAACAATGGGGCTGCGTTAGCAGCTAAACGCGGCTTTTTTGCAGATGTTAGGTTTCTTTTCAGCTCAAACAGCCCCATTGTTTCCTATGGGGGAATCGTGCACAAGCACGTTTTTGAGGCTGGCCGCGTCCGTAAGCAACTCTGGTATCTAGAGTTGCAGTTGTGTTAAATATGCTCTTTGCTCCTTTTTTGGAGGCTATCGCTGACATTCTATGGACTCTCAATACCAGAGTTATTTTAAAGTTGCGGCCAGAAAAAAGCCAGCGTTAGCTACGCGGGTCGTTACCGACAAAACTAAATCTAGCCGATAGAAAATAGAACAAATAAAAATGAATATTTGTGTGTATATATAAAAAATGATTTAAGAAAGAAGATTTGAAGACAAATACTGGATGTGACATCAGCACTTAAATGGTGATCATAAATAAACAAACAGACCAAAAGATCATAAAGATATAAAAACGATTTGAGTACTGTATATACTTTTTGATATAACATTATTACTCTGTGTACACTAATATGTTAATAAAGATTCACTTAAAAAGAAATGGTCACATGTTTTTAGCAACTTGTGACCACAAAGCAAACAATTATGAAACAGGTATAAAAGGCCACCAGCACATACAACAAACCAGAAAAAGGCCTGTGAGAGGCCAAAACGCGTTGACCAAGCACCTGGTAAAACTTATTTCTACATCTATATCTACTTTGAGCATACTACACTATATTGATTATCTTTCACAGATAAATCCAGCTAGGAGCAGATCTTTCACAGATAAATCCAGCTAGGAGCAGAACAACCACTAAAATCTCTGGATTTTCACCTGTGGTCGCAGCACTAACCCTGCAGCACCCAGCTGCACTAATCTCGCAACACCCAACTGAACCTTGAGAATATTTTTTTCATTCACTAACTTATACTTATATTGCACCTAGGAATGTATTTATCCTAACTTCAACACATTTTTTCATATTTTTTCATCAATGGCATATTTTGGCAATTTCTGCTAAAAATAATTCAATTTTTTTCATATTTTTACATTTTTGCATTTTTTTTCCTTTGTTGAAGGATTATCCCCCCCCCCACTATTTTGCACTATTTTTTGAGCTTTCAGTCACATCCCCCTTTTTTTTCGCCTACACCATCACTAATGATGGATCATCTATAACATAACTATATTGGACTCTACCTAAGTATACATTTGGAAATTCTACATCATATTTTCACTGAACCTTGGATTACAAATTACACTCAAATAGGAACAATTTGTGACTTCTCACTACACCACGGCCAAGACCCCTCTGGGCGCTTAGTGCCCCATTTGTTTACCAAGGTGGTGTAGGACTGCTTTAGTGGTACTTTTTTCATATATACAGTGTATATATATATATATATATATATATATATATATATATATATATAGTGTATATACAGGGAGTGCAGAATTATTAGGCAAATGAGTATTTTGACCACATCATCCTCTTTATGCATGTTGTCTTACTCCAAGCTGTATAGGCTCGAAAGCCTACTACCAATTAAGCATATTAGGTGATGTGCATCTCTGTAATGAGAAGGGGTGTGGTCTAAGGACATCAACACCCTATATCAGGTGTGCATAATTATTAGGCAACTTCCTTTCCTTTGGCAAAATGGGTCAAAAGAAGGACTTGACAGGCTCAGAAAAGTCAAAAATAGTGAGATATCTTGCAGAGGGATGCAGCACTCTTAAAATTGCAAAGCTTCTGAATCGTGATCATCGAACAATCAAGCGTTTCATTCAAAATAGTCAACAGGGTCGCAAGAAGCGTGTGGAAAAACCAAGGCGCAAAATAACTGCCCATGAACTGAGAAAAGTCAAGCGTGCAGCTGCCAAGATGCCACTTGCCACCAGTTTGGCCTTATTTCAGAGCTGCAACATCACTGGAGTGCCCAAAAGCACAAGGTGTGCAATACTCAGAGACATGGCCAAGGTAAGAAAGGCTGAAAGACGACCACCACTGAACAAGACACACAAGCTGAAACGTCAAGACTGGGCCAAGAAATATCTCAAGACTGATTTTTCTAAGGTTTTATGGACTGATGAAATGAGAGTGAGTCTTGATGGGCCAGATGGATGGGCCCGTGGCTGGATTGGTAAAGGGCAGAGAGCTCCAGTCCGACTCAGACGCCAGCAAGGTGGAGGTGGAGTACTGGTTTGGGCTGGTATCATCAAAGATGAGCTTGTGGGGCCTTTTCGGGTTGAGGATGGAGTCAAGCTCAACTCCCAGTCCTACTGCCAGTTTCTGGAAGACACCTTCTTCAAGCAGTGGTACAGGAAGAAGTCTGCATCCTTCAAGAAAAACATGATTTTCATGCAGGACAATGCTCCATCACACGCGTCCAAGTACTCCACAGCGTGGCTGGCAAGAAAGGGTATAAAAGAAGAAAATCTAATGACATGGCCTCCTTGTTCACCTGATCTGAACCCCATTGAGAACCTGTGGTCCATCATCAAATGTGAGATTTACAAGGAGGGAAAACAGTACACCTCTCTGAACAGTGTCTGGGAGGCTGTGGTTGCTGCTGCACGCAATGTTGATGGTGAACAGATCAAAACACTGACAGAATCCATGGATGGCAGGCTTTTGAGTGTCCTTGCAAAGGAAGGTGGCTATATTGGTCACTGATTTGTTTTTGTTTTGTTTTTGAATGTCAGAAATGTATATTTGTGAATGTTGAGATGTTATATTGGTTTCACTGGTAAAAATAAATAATTTAAATGGGTATATATTTGTTTTTTGTTAAGTTGCCTAATAATTATGCACAGTAATAGTTACCTGCACACACAGATATCCCCCTAAAATAGCTAAAACTAAAAACAAACTAAAAACTACTTCCAAAAATATTCAGCTTTGATATTAATGAGTTTTTTGGGGTCATTGAGAACATGGTTGTTGTTCAATAATAAAATTAATCCTCAAAAATACAACTTGCCTAATAATTCTGCACTCCCTGTATAGCTTTTATTTGCATATTATTATCCCGATTGCATACTGTCACATCTTACAAGTCTTTTTGTATGTTGGTAAACATGGATCCATGTTAATGTACTATTTGAATATTCCACATAGGTACGTTTGCATATTGCATATGCCCAGCAAGCGCGGACCTAATCCTTTATCGCCATTACATAGATGATACCATCATAATATGGAAGGGAACAGTGGAAGATTTGGAACACACAATATGGGCTATGAACAACTACATAGTGAACCTGAAATTTACATACAAATGGATTCGCACAGAACTGAACTTTCTGGATTTGATGTTGGAAGTAATAAATGGCAAATTGGAAATGTCTACCTACTTTAAGGAGGCCGACAGCAATAATTATATACATAGAACAAGCTGCCATCATGTAAAATGGAAGGATAACATCCCGAAGGGACAACTATGATGGGGGAAAACTAGACCAAACAATAGAGGAAGTAAGGAAAATTGAAAGACAGGAACTAACCAGGTACAAGAATAAGATATTGAAAGGAAATGAAGAGGTTCTTGATGTTCCACTAATAACAGAATACAGCGAAAACAGACACATCATAGAGAATATCTTCTGAAAACATTGGCCTCTACTTAAGGAAGATGATGTTATAGGAGAAAAAGTACCAATTAGACCCAGGTTCATATATAGGAGAACTGACAACCTAAGGAACAAAATAGCGCCTAACATACATAGGAAAGAGCAAATGGGAGTTAAAGATGTATTTGGTAAGAAGATCAAAGGCTTTTTCCCCTGGAAAATTCCAATCTAACAACTCAAAAGAAGAATACAAGATCAATAACCTTATCAGATGTCATGATAAAGGCGTGGTATGGGGGGGCGGAGCCTGATGCCGAAGCAACAGGAAGTGCTTTGTAAGAGCTCCTCACTATAATTAATATTTTAATAGCTAATTCACCAATTTTGGGGAAGTTGGTGTACAGCAATAGTCCGGAGGATACGTGGGAGCTTGCCCATTAGTCACTTTCCTGACCTATGCTCTTTGGCATGCTTTAATGGTCACAGAGAAACGTTATTTGCTGTGAGGCCTATGTGGTTTGACTGGGGATTGGAGCCAAGTGGAGCGCAGTTTAGCGTTCGTCATTCTTACATTGGCTGGATTACGAATCTAATATGGAGAAAATCTCACGGGTATTACATGCTCTGCTAGAGAAATTTGAAAAGACTTTGCTCCAGTCTTTGGATGATCTACAGACACAAACGTCAGGAGACGATAGACAGCCGGATTCTTTGAAAGCTACCGCTGAAGAACTGCAGCTTCCGGAACAACTAAGGCTAACTGATGGGAATTTCAAGATCACATTTTACAAACCGCAGCTGACCCTCAGAGTCAGACCTTTGAATGCATAGCCGGCAGGATTGAAGAAAGGGGGTTCTCACAAGGAGACTTGAAAGGCAGTCTAAAACTAGAAAAATCTTCCATATTGAGGCTGGTGGTAATGGGCCCTAGCTGCCTGATCTCATTTTCACAATGGCCTATCTGGACAGCTCCGGAGGACGTTATTATCAAGCCCTTGCCTGAAATAATGAGTACTGATCCCTCAGTTTCTTTACTGGACAGGCTCCCGCAGAAAGTTGCTACATCAGATTTCCGAGAATTGACACCACCTGACATGACTTACCTGGGGCATGTATTCTCAAATACAGAAGTGGGATAAGAGATGCCTAAAAATACTGGTCTGCTACAATATCTTTCATTGCCAGGCAGCAACATGCGCAATTTTTTTTCTGCTGTTAATGTTAATTACTGTTTTAACGGGCTCTTTCTGTGATGACAGTAATGTCCGACATCCTAGACTCTGAATACTATATGGGTCACTTATCTTGTTTGCAGTGGGTCATATAGCTCCTGGTATGATCTGTGTCCTAGTCCTTGAACTATTTACATAGCCCACAGACTAGTTTAAATTGTATGCTAATTTATAGGTTACTGTTTGGCGAGGTGGGTTTTAGTTATGGTATAAATTATATCTTATAGTGTGGTAATTTAATTATTTAGTTTATAATGTACCCTGCGGTTTTCTGATAAACTGTCTTATTTTGCTTAAAGTACTTAGCAATGCCACTAGTGTAATTTAGTCTGTTAATATAAAATGGCTCCAGCTTAGAAGATTTGATTTTATGAGTCTACATAGTTGCTAATAATACATCTATCCATTACCCACCTGTGGAGAGAATGTACTTTACCATGTTATTGACTTTTAGAGTGTTCTCTGACTATGTTAATATAAAGATGCAGGGTATATTATCGCATTAATGATTGTAAACCATAGCAAAATCAGTAGCTTAGACTCATTGCTACCTGTTAATGGACTGTGTTGTTCTAATGCACCTCCTACTTGTTTCCCTATATGTCTGTTTGTTTTTATGTGAAAAGTGTTCTACTTAGGTATTACTGAACAAGATTGCTAATTCCAAGGACACATTTTTCATTTACCATAATCTATGCATACTTGAATTGATAGAGGCAGGTGGGTTATGCTAGATGGGAAAACAGACATGTAGTCTTATGGGCCTGTGGCTGTACTGCCGGCGGCAGGGGTGGACCTAAATCACCCAGTTAGGTATGCTTTGGTGTATCATATTTTCTTGACAAAGGTAATTTTGTTAATGAGATAATTCGAAACTTCCGAAATGGAGTTATGTGGTTTGCCTGTTAAGATTTTATTACTATGTCTTAGTTTGTAGTTTCTAAAACTGTAAAGTTTAATGTTGGTTTTGCATATTCCATGAGATTTGCTGTGTACCCCATATTCTCTCCTATATAGTATATATGTAAGCCTGTCCAAAATACATACATGGATATACATCTCTAGACAGCATAAAGGATGGCCCTTAACTATCCTTCTTCCTACATTCAATATATATGCTACTTTTATTAGTCGTAGACCCCCTTCACTCTCAGTTTAATTTGAATAGTTATACTCAATATGTTCACTGGCTCCGTATTCCCTCCTAAGGGTTTTCCCTTAGTCACCGTTTACTAATGTAAACTAAGGAACACAGATTCCATAGCATTTCCCTATTCTTTACTATATGTTTGATACAATTTAAAGGCCCATAATATCCCCCTACCTATATAAGAAAAAATGAGGAAGCTATAGGCTATGAGTGCTAGTAGGATATAATATTGGTCTGGGTTTAGTTTGTTAAACCAAAGAAACATTCCATAATATAACCTTTGCTTTGTTCGAAATTACATTATATGTGGATAGAAACTACATTTTATACACTCATATGTCTTAAAAGTTATGTACTTATTTACAAGAGCTGTGCCAAATGTAACTTGGTTATAATGTACTGTATACTGAGATGTTTGTATTGAATTTCCTCAATAAAAAAAAAAAAAAAAAAAAAAAAAAAAAAATGCGTGGTATACATGCTTCAATGTCTGTGCGGCCTACAATATATAGGACAGACATCAAGACAGCTAAAAGACAGAATACGCAAACATCTATTGCTGATTGAAAAACTGAACATGGAAACCGCTCTGTATAGCCATTTCTCCACCAAACATCAGGGAAATATCAACAATCTGAAATTCATGGGGATCCAAAAAATCAACAAGAATTGGAGAGGATGTAAGGAAATGAAAACTATTCTATACCCTATGGGTACATGCTTAACCCTACTAGTTCCCAATATGGTATATGATGGGCCCGAAGACTAACATAGAAGAAGAGATAAATAAAATCTCTCTCACTTCTCGGATTGTACCTTCTTCTTTCCCTCCTCCTCTACAAAATCCCTCAAATCCCCACATCTAAAGAACATGAAGATAAAGGATCCACCCCAATAATTACCCTCGACTATACCCTCAAGCTACCAGAATCCAACATTAAGGATAGGACTATGACACCTTCTAAATATATCCAGAAAGACACTTTAGACTTAATGATAATAATAATAAACAAGAACCCTAATGTAGTAAGGTTTCTCGTGCCAATCGAATGAAGGACACCAATCTCTCCAAATACCCCGAAAGACACAAGGACACTTAGTGTCCCCTGGCAGAGATGACTATCTGCCCACATTATTCATCCTAACCATCATAGATAACATATACTGTCTCCCATTATACTTAAGGCACAAGGAGATTTAACATAGTGATCCATTTTTCTGTATAGGTAAATATGCTCTCTCCTAATGTTCCTTAACCGACTGATCAGAGGTTACAACCCCTCCTAAAAACTCAGACACTATATGGTTAAGGACACTTAGCTTAACACAGTTTAATGGTCCTCCTCCACTATAGGTTCAGACCAACTATATGACTAAACAATACTGGGGTTTACCCATAATGTTTAGTAAACTATGGTCTACCCAGTTTGTCAAGTGACCACATGTATCATTATACCTATCTGTTTGCCCGATAAGTTATATATCATATACCATGCTACAAATCATGTATTTCATACTGCAAAGTCTTAAATCCAGCTTAACCCATATAGCATTTAGTCAGACAAATAGCTAAGATAAAGAGCATAATAGAGCAAATACTGCTTCTCATAGGACTAGCAAGTCACACTCTGATTGTACCTTCTTCTTTCCCTCCTCCTCTACAAAATCCCTCAAATCCCCACATCTAAAGAACATGAAGATAAAGGATCCACCCCAATACTTACCCTCAAGCTACCAGAATCCAACATTAAGGATAGGACTATGACACCTTCTAAATATATCCAGAAAGACACTTTAGACTTAATGATAATAATAATAGACAAGAACCCTAACATAGTTAGGTTTCTCGTGCCAATCGAATGAAGGACACCAATCTCTCCAAATACCCCGAAAGACACAAGGACACTTTGTGTCCCCTGGCAGAGATGACTATCTGCCCACCTCCCCATATCCACATTATTCATCATAACCATCATAGATAACATATGCTGTGTCTCATTATACTTAAGGCACAAGGAGATTTAACATAGTGATCCATTTTTCTGTATAGGTAAATATGCTCTCTCCTAATGTTCCTTAACCGACTGATCAGAGGTTACAACCCCCCTAAAAACTCAGACACTATATGGTTAAGGACACTTAGCTTAACACAGTTTAATGGTCCTCCTCCACTATAGGTTCAGACCAACTATATGACTAAACAATACTGGGGTTTACCCATAATGTTTGGTAAACTATGGTCTACCCAGTTTGTTAAGTGACCACATGTATCATTATACCTGTTTGCCCGATAAGGTATATATCATATACCATGCTACAATTCATGTATTTCATACTGTAAAGTCTTAAATCCAGCTTAACCCATATAGCATTTAGTCAGACAAATAGCTAAGATAAAGAGCATAATAGAGCAAATACTGCTTCTCATAGGACTAGCAAGTCACACTACCAGCTTCTCGAGACTTAAGAGCCGACTCAGGCTAGAATATCCTATATCCTCTATTTATAGGATTATCAGATAAGCTTTCTAGTCTAACTATCTTAGGATCAGAAATCCTCAGAAGTTTTTATAAAAAGCACACAATTATCTCTCCATACTATACACCACCATAAGTATCCAAACTAGGGGCGCGATCCGATAAACGGCGTAGTTTGTGGCGCAAGCGAGGGAACCCACGTCGCCCGCAGTTTCAGCTCGCAACTCGAGCTATCCCATATACGGCGCCATCAGATGCTAAAGTGCCGTAAGTCGGATAAACCAGCGATGTCCAGAAATCTGCGCAAGTACAAATTTCTGGCGTCGCCAGTGACTTACGCCACGTTAGAAACTGCCGGCGCCTACAAAACCTGACTAAAGTCTAAATCACCCGCACTGTCTAACACGCCTCCCTAACATAGCCCAATAACAATAAAATATGTATTAACCCCTAAACCGCCGCTCCCGGAGCCCGCCGCTACCTAATAAAGTTATTAACCCCTAAACCGCTGCCAGCTATATTAAATCTATAACCCCCTAAAGTGAGCCCCTAACACCGCTGCCAGCTATATTAAATCTATAACCCCCTAAAGTGAGCCCCTAACACCGCTGCCAGCTATATTAAATCTATAACCCCCTAAAGTGAGCCCCTAACACCGCCGCCAGCTATATTAAATCTATAACCCCCTAAAGTGAGCCCCTAACACCGCCGCCATCTACCTTACCTACCCCCTAAAGTGAGCCCCTACCCCGCCGCTATCTATTTTAAAATTATTAACCCCTAATCTAATCCCCCTACCCCGCCGCCATCTATATTAAATTATTTAACCCCTAAAATACTAAACTATCCCTACCACTAAACCTAAGTCTAACCCTACAAATAGCCCTGAAAAGGGCTTTTTGCGTGGCATTGCCCCAAAGTAACAGCTCTTTTGCCAGCCCTTAAAAGGGCTTTTTGCGGGGCATGCCCCAAAGAATTCAGCTCTTTTGCCAGCCCTTAAAAGGGCTTTTGGAGGGGCTTTGTCACAAAGTAAACTGCTCTTTTGCCTACAATCTACATCCCCCTACACCGCGGCCACCTATAATAAATGTATTAACCCCTAATCTAATCCCCCTACACCGCCGCCAGCTAGATTAACAATATTAACCCAAATTATATTAGGGTTAATATAGTTAATATAGTTATTATATTATATATATTAACTATATTAACCCTAATTATATTAGGGTTAATATAGTTAATATCGTTATTATATTATATATATATTAAGTATAATAACCCTATCTAACTCTAACATCCTAACTAAACTCTTATTAAAATAAATCTAATATTAATATTATTAATTAAAATATTCCTATTTAAATCTAAATACTTACCTATAAAATAAACCCTAAGATAGCTACAATATAATTAATAATTACATTGTAGCTATGTTAGGGTTTATATTTATTTTACAGGTAAATTTTTAATTACTTTAACTAGGTATAATAGCTATTAAATAGTTATTAACTATTTAATAGCTACCTAGTTAAAATAATTACCCAATTACCTGTAAAATAAATCCTAACCTAAGTTACAAATACACCTACACTATCAATAAATTAAATAAACTACAAATATCTATCTAAAAATACAATTAAATAAACTAAACTAAATTACAAAAAAAAACAAACACTAAATTACAAAAAATAAAAAAAAAAGATTACAAGATTTTTAAGCTAATTACACCGATTCTAAGCCCCTAATAAAATAATAAAGCCCCCCAAAATAAAAAAATTTCCCTACCCTATTCTAAATTAAAAAAAGTTCAAAGCTCTTTTACCTTACCAGCCCTTAAAAGGGCTTTTTACGGGGCATGCCCCAAAGAAAACTGCTCTTTTGCCTATTACTATTTTTTGTGTTTTTTACACAAACACTGCCATTTTGCTATTTTGATCAACATTCTTATATGCTTTACAGCTATAATACACCCATATTTGTTTTTAACAATGACCCACGAGTACAACAATAACCCCCATATACAGGTTTTATGGGATTTCAGGACGTTAAAGGGCCAAACATGGGGCCTGCCCATTTACATGGATATTTTGAGAAAGTATTGCAGCCCAGGAATGTATATATAAAGGAAGCACACTCCAATAGGAATCCTTTTTCAATTCTCACTTTATTTGTGAATGTTTTCAGGCCATACAGTCCGCCCTCAGATAAAAAGTGTATACAATAAAACTTTCCCTTCACCAAGCTTTAAAGCCGTGCAGCAAATGTTGGGCTCCATGTTCTCCAAGGTAGATACGCCCCTAACCGTGACATCATCATCATCCCGGGCAGCGTGGGTCAATGCAATCTAAAAATATACATAGTCAAACAACATAAGAAACATAAAAAAAGGCCAAACAGTCAGCAAGATTACGGGTTTGGCATTATGAGTCAAATAGAAGCGTTATGGCTCATAACGCTGCTTTTTCCCTAATGGTGTTGGTATAGGTGTACACCTTTTAGCCTGTCACGCAAAGTCCTTTTTCAATGGGGCTTCCATAGCGCTGATATTATGAGTATGCCTGGGAGACTAAAAAGTGAGCTGTACACCCTATACCGACAAGATCCGTACCGCCATCTGAAAGTTGGAAGTTATGAGTTTTACATTACAAAGCTGTACCATAAAACTTATAACTAGAGTGTTAAAAAGTTCACTAACACCCATAAACTACCTATTAATCCATAAACCAAGGACCTCCCGCACCTCAAACACTATAATAAAATTATTAACCCCTAATCTGCCGCTCCGGACATCACTGCCACTATTAAAATTTATTAACCCCTATTCCGCCACTCCCCAACATCGTCGCCACTATAATAAACCTATTAGCCCCTAAACAACCACCCTCCTGCATCACAAAAACTATTTAAATATTATTAACCCCTAATCTGCCATCCGCCCACACCGCCGCTATAGTAAACCTATTAACCCCTAAACTGCAAGCCCCCACAACAAAATATACTATAATAAACTATTAACCCCAAAACTGAAAGCCCCCCACAATTAAATAAACTAATATTAAACTACTAACCCCTAAACCTAACGCACTACTAACTTTATATTAAAATTACAATTTCCCTATCTTAAATTAAATTAAAACTTACCTGTGAAATTTAAAAAAAAATATTTTAAACAATTAAACTATTATAATTATTAAACTGCAATTAAACTAACTACCAATTAAAAAAACCTAAACTACACATTAAAAAATCCTAATACTACTCTAAACATTACAAAGTAACTAATTACAAAAAAAATTAAAAATAAAAATTACGAAAAAGAAACAAATTATCAAAATTAAAAACGAATTACACCTAATCTAATAGCCCTATCAAAATAAACCCCCCCAAAATAAAAACCTATCTAAATAAACCTAAGCTAACCATTGCCCTGAAAAGGGCATTTGTATGGGCATTCCCTTAAAAGGGCATTCAGCTCTATTGCCATGCCCTGAAAGGGCAATCAGCTCTTTTATGAAAAGCCCAAACCCTAATCTAAAATAAAAACCCACCCAAAAAACCCTTAAAAAAAACCTAACACTAACCCACTTACAGTTATAGAAGGATGATGATAGAAGATGCTCCCTGGATGAAGACTTCTTGCCGCTTGGATGAGGACTTCGCCGGCTGGATAAGGATTGAAAAGGCCGCCTGGATGAAGACTTCTTGCCACTTGGGTGATGACTTTACTGGCTGGATGGATCCTTCAAGCAGAGATTTCAATAACTATAAGTGGATTGTCAGGGGTTAGTGTTAGGTTTTTTAAGGTTTTTTTTGGGTGGGTTTTTATTTTAGCTTAGGGTTTGGGCTTTTCATAAAAGAGCTGATTTCCCTTTTCAAGGCATGGCAATAGAGCTGAATGCCCTTTTAAGGGCAATAGTTAGCTTAGGTTTATTTAGATAGGTTTTTATTTGGGGGGTTTGGTTGAGTGGGTGGTGGGTTTTACTGTTGGGGGGTTGTTTGTATTTTTTTTTTATAGTCAAAAGAGCTGATATCTTTGGGGCAATGCCCCACAAAAGTAGCTTTTAAGGGCTATTTTCAGTTTAGTGTAGGCTAGGGTTTTTTTATTTGGGGGGGGTTATTTTGATAGGGCTATTCGATTAGGTGTAATTCATTTTTATTTTTGACAATTTTATTTGTTATTTTTTGTAATTTAGTATTTTTTTTGTTGTAATTTAGTAAATTTTATTTGAGTAATTTTAGTGTTTTTTTTGTTTTAATGTTAGGTTTTAGTGTAAGGCAGCTAATGTTTTATTACAGAGGTAAATTTGTATTTATTTTAACTAGGTAGTTAGTAAATAGTTAATAACTATTTAATAACTAGTCTACCTAGTTAAAATAAATACTAACTTACCTGTGAGATAAAAATAAAACCTAAACTAGCTACAATATAACTATTATTTATATTGTAGCTAGCTTAGGTTTTATTTTACAGGTAAGTTAGTATTTAGTTTAAAATAGTTATTATTTAGTTAATAATTGTAAGTTTAATTTAGATAAATTTAAATTATGATAAAGTTAGGGAGTGTTTTAGGCTTAGGGTTAGGTTAGGTTAAGGCTTAGGTTTAGAGTTAGGCTTAGCGTTACGTTAGGGTTAGGGTTAGGTTTAGGGTCAATATATTTATTTAGTGTTAGTGATGTGGAAGGCCAGAGGTTTAGGGGTTAATAACTTTAGTATAGTGGCGGCGACATTGGGAGCGGCAGATTAGGGGTCAATTATTGTATGTAGGTGGAGGCCATGTTAGGGGCAGCAGCTTAGGGGTTAATAAATGTATGTAGGTGGAGGCGATGTTAGGGGCAGCAGATTAGGGGTTAATAAATGTATATAGGTGGGGCGATGTTGGGAACGGCATATTAGGGGTTAATAACATTATGTAGGTGGCGGCAATGTTGGGGGTGGCAGATTAGGGGTGTTTAGACATGGGGTTTATGTTAGGGTGTTAGGTTTAAACATAACTTATTATTATACCCATAGACATCAATGGGGCTGCATTACGGAGCTTTTCATTCTGCGATGGCAGGTGTTAGACTTTTTCTTTTGCCGACTCTCCCCATTGATGTCTATGGGGAAATTGTGCACGAGCTCATAACAGAAGCGCTTGATTTTGGTGCGGTATGGAGCTCAACGCAACCATATCGTCTGCACAAGCCTGCTTTTTTGAAACATGTAATACCAGCACTATAGGGGGGTGAAAAAACTCTGCTTTTGTTGCGGTCGTTAAACCCTATAGCGCTCAAAACTCGTAATCTGGCTGCGAGTATCATATAACTGCTATCAATAAAGACTTGCAATTCAGACGAGTTGTGCCTATGCCACATAAGCCGTATCCAATCGCGTCTCAAAGGTTGCCATAGCAACCAACCATAACAATCAATAGAGGAGCAAAAAAATTGGGCTACTGCCATCCAATTCGAATGGGCTCAGTTTATGTAGTATCAGAGACACTCGTCCACCATCAAGAATTCAAAAATGTAAAGAATCTATAACACAATCAGAATAATAAGAAACTAGTAATGTCTGCATGCATAATATGTATGTAATGCACAAGCTGTGCCCAAAGAACAATGATGCCTCGGTGGTTGCCATAGCAATCAAATACACCAACAAATGGGAGTGCGTGATTGACTTATATCCTCCTATCTGGAATAGGAATGACTTAGGCAAAATAACTGCTTAAAAATAGCATAAATACAGCATAAATATCACAATGACGGTATAGTAAAACAACAAAATAGGTAAGATAATTTAAAGCAGCAGGGAAACTCCACTGTAGGCAATCTAAAAGTAAACAAAATGACATAATAACATAATAACAAAATAACAAATATTCACATCATGAGTAGTATAATGGGCAAAATTATATAGAAAAAGGTGTAGCACCCATATTACATCAAGCATATATAACTGTACTGACAAAAAGAGAAAGAAAGGAGAGAGAACAAAACCAAAAAGAAAGCATTAAATTGTGAATGCTGTCGCCTACTCCATCCCATTGAGACCAGCTCAAGAGGTAAAAAAAATAGCTCAATAGGTCAAAAAAATACTAGATGGAGAGAGTGCAAGCACCATAACCAAGCTACCATGGTGAATTGACGCCACATAGCCAAAAATAAGCAAAGAGACTAAAAAAAATACTATTCAAGGATAGTTAAAGACTGAAGGATATCAACTGGATAGTGGCTCTCAAAACGATAAAAAATAAAATAGAAACTAAAAATAAGAAATAATAGACTGTGGCTCTCAAAAAGGTCTTTATAGGAATGCCTGCCAATCCAGATGGGTATTCAGTCCCTTTGGAATTAGTGTTTCTAGATTATAAATCCATCTCATCTCCCTTTGTAGGAGTAATCTGTTACGTCACCCCCTCTGCTCAGGGGGGGGGGGGATATGATAGATGAGCATATATTTAAGAGCCGTCACACTGTGTTGAACTTCCTGGAAGTGCTGCGCATCTGGTTGTTCCCAAAGATCCCTTGTTAATAGCTGTCCGGATGGCAGGCCATTTGTGTCCGGAGGTCATCACAGGTCTTTCCAACATAAAAAAGACTGCAAGTGCAATGAAGCAAATATACGATATATGTAGTTGTGCACGTTAGGTGGTATTTATGCTTATAGCTCTTCCTCCTATGTGGATGTGAGAAGAATGATCCAATAATAAGGCCTCCACAAGTGGTACAACCCAGACAACGATAAACACCAGGTTTTTTTGGTATCAAGCCAAGTCATCTTTTTATAACAGTGTTGAGGGTCAGTTTTGACCAGAATATCTCTAAGAAACCTAGCCCTTTTGTAACGTATTCGTGGAGGTGCCATATTCAGTAAGGGAAGAGACTGATCCGTACTGATGATTTCCCAATTCTTTTTAATAGAAGCTGCTATTCCTCTCTTGTCACCAGTGTAAGTTGTGACAAATGTAATTTTGTTGTCATCAGTCATCCTATTGGTAATTGGGGCTTCCAAAAAATTCTTGCATTGGTCTTTAAACAATTTAGTAGGGTAACTCCGTTCATGGAAGCGGCCCTCCATCTCAGACAGCTTTAGATCCCTGTTTGACTCCTCTGTATTATTTCTTAATACCCTTTTTAACTGGGACTTAGGGAGTGCCATTTTATGCTGGGGGATGACAGCTGGTATAATGTAACAGTTTGTTACCTATCTGTTTCTTTTCAAAATAAGGTAGACTGAATCCTACCCTCACCTTTGTATAACCTCACATTGAGAAAGTCATTTTGTGACTGGTCGTACTGCATCTTGAATTTAAGTCCTGGGTTGATAGAATTCAATTGTGTGATGGCTCTTAAATATACGATCATTGGAGTAATCTTTTACGATCATCGATCATATCCCCCCTCTGAGCAGAGGGGGTGATCGTAAAAGATTACTCCTAAAAAGGAGGCGAGATGGACTTATTATCTAGAAACACTAATTCCAAAGGGACTGAATACCCATCTGGATTGGCAGGTATTCTTATAAAGACCTTTTTTGAGAGCCACAGTCTATTATTTCTTATTTTTTATTTTCTATTTTTTATTTTATTTTTTTATTGTTTTGAGAGTCACTATCCAGTTGATATCCTTCAGTCTTTAACTATGTTTGAATAGTATTTATCATTATTTTTTAGTCACTTTGCTTATTTTTGGCAATGTGGCGTCAATTCGCCACAGTTGCTTGGCTATGGTGCTCTCACTCTCTCCATCTAGTATTTTTTGACCTCTTGAGCTGGTGACAGCATTCACAATTTAATGCTTTCTTTGTGGTTTTGTTCTCTCTCCTATCTTTCTCTTTTTGTCAGTACAGTTATATATGCTTGAGGTAATATGGGTGCTACATCATTTTCTATATAAACTTGCCCATTATACTACTCACGATGTGCATATTTGTTATTTTGTTATTATGTCATTTTGTTTACTTTTAGATTGCCTACTCTGGTGTTTCCCTGCTGCTGTAAATTACGGCATTATCTCACCTATTTTCTTCATTTTGTTGTTTTACTATACCATCTCTGCATTGTGATATTTATGCTATATTTATGCTATTTTTAAGCAGTTATTCTACCTAAGATGTTCGAAAGAACAGATGACTCCAGAAATAATTGGAGACACCATAATTGGAATTCAGAAAATCATTACCAAAGATACCCTGTAAATAGAGAATATGATTATCAAAGATATGGACATCAGAAATATGAGCCCCATAGAAATATGAGAAGGGATTATTCAAACCATAAAATTTTTAGAAATGAGTACAGGAACCAAAATAACTATGAAGGGAGACGTAGAGAATACCATACTAATAAGCAATGGCACTATAGAGAAAGACAACAGAATAGAGGATGGTATAATAGTAATATAAAAAATAAATATGAAGGAAACCAGTCAAGAAATGACAATAGGGAAGAGAGGGCAGAGAACAATTGGAGAATACCCACTCAGAAAAGATATGAAGCTTTAGAACATTAGGAAGATTATACAGAAATAACAACCGCTAAGCCTAGTACTTCCAAAAAAATTTAAGAAATAGGAAGAGAGCGAACCCACGACCCTACAAAAGGAAAAAGGAGAAGAGAGGGAACAGAGGCAGAGGAAATGGAAAATTAAGTAAACAAATGGTAGGAACATAAATAAAGGGTATTTTTTCATATTAGTGACCCTTGAACAGGACCTATACACCCATATACATACACCTATAACCCTTGAACAGGAAAAATACTTAGCAAAGGCTTATCATTTGCCCCTTCTTCAAAATTAAACAAATTTGAACACTTGGTTAATGTCAATGTCAACCAATTTGTGAGGAAGTCGAGCCTATTTTAAAAATCTGATAGTTCAAAATAACACAAATTGTCCAACTGTACCTAAAGAATATATTCACACTGAATTTAAATGGAAATCAATTTTTTTCCCAGCCAAGAGAAAGGTAACTTCATTGAGTCCTTTGAAAGATTAGTCAAACAAGAGGTGGATGAGGGCAGAGGGGTAGTTATTATGAATAACTTACTGCATCGAGGAAGCATATAGATTATTGGGTGACACAGGTACATATAAATAATTAAAAAATGATCCAGGAGATATGTATCTCATACTAATGAAAGAACTCCTTAAAGGAGCACTATCATTAAATTTACTTAACAATTCTGAATATACTTTTTTGATGGTTGAAAATTTTAGTACACCAATTTTCTACTTCCTCTCTAAAGTACATAAAAATATTAAGACCCCACCTGGAAGACCAATAATATCTGGTATTGAATTTATAACATCCAACCTCTCCCAATATATAGACTTCTTTTTACAGGACTATGTAAAAAATCTACCATCATATCTATCAGATTCAACACAATTCTTGAATATACTAGAAACCATCAAATGTAATTTTATCTTAGAAACCTATGACAGCTCCTTATACACCAACATTGAGCAAGATTTAGGTTTAAAAGCAATTGAGTATTATTTAAAATCCGATGACAACATGTCAGAAACTCAAAGTAATTTTTTTTCGGGAATGTATTGGGGGACAATTATGTTTTACAGATAAAAGGGATAGCTATGTGCACATGGTTTGCACCTAGTTTTGCGAATTTATTCATGGGGAATTTTGAGAACACATTTTTTAAAAAACCCATGGGGTGCAAACCTTGTGCTCTGTAGGCATTACATAGATTATCTGTTTTTTATTCATAGAGGAAACATTGAACTTTTAAATGTATTCATAGATTACTTGAATGCCAACGATTTTGGCCTAAATTTCACTCATGAATCCAGCTGTAAAAAAAAAATCAGCTTTCTTGATATAGAAATTGAAATAATAGAGGGACAGATTTAAACAAGAACTTTCTTCAAGAAAGTTGACTCAAATAACTACATAGATTCAAAAAGTTGTCACCATGAAATTTGGAAAAAGAACATACCCAAAGGCCAATTATTAAGAGTACGAAAAAATTGCACAGACACCTTTTAGAAATACCAATGATAACTACATATTCATCACAATATAAAACTTTTGAAAAGATAGTGAATAGACACTGGCATCTTCTACTGAAAGATCCAGTAATAGGACACACACTAGGAAGAAATCCTAAATGTATTTATAAAATAGCGCAACATTTTAAAAAATATATTAGCTCCAAGCGAATACAGAATGAAAAACAAAGTGATGCTAAATAATAGTATTAAATATATGAAAGTAGAGATAATGGAGAGATAAGAGGGTTTTTATCCATGCCATTTTTGTAAATCTTGCAAATTTAGCAGTAAACTAAAAAGTATTAAGTCAGAGAAAATTTTCAAAATTAATGGAATACATTATAATTATTAACCCCTAATCTGCTGCCCCCAACATCACCGACACCTACATTATATTTATTAACCCCTAATCTGCCACCCCCAATGTCGCCGCAACCTACCTACACTTATTAACCCCTAATCTGCCGCCCCAACGTTGCTGCCACTATGTTAAAGTTATTAACCCCTAACCCTAAGTCTAACCCTAACACCCCTAACTTAAATATAATTACAATAAATCTAAATAAATATTCCTATCATCAACTAAATTATTCCTATTTAAAACTAAATACTTAACTATAAAAGAAACCCTAAAATAGCTACAATAACTAATAGTTACATTGTATCTATCTTAGGGATTATTTTTATTTTACAGGCAAGTTTGTATTTATTTTAAATAGGTAGAATAGTTATTAAATAGTTATTAACTATTTAATAACTACCTAGCTAAAATAAAAACAAAAGTACCTGTAAAATAAAACCTAACCCTAAGTAACCTGTAACCTAAATTACACTAACACTACACTATAATTAAATAAATGAACTAAATTAAAAATACAATTACCTAAATTAAATTAGCTAAAGTACAAAACCCCCCACTAAATTACAGAAAATAATAAACAAATTACAGATATTTAAATTAATTACACCTAATCTAATAGCCCTATTAAAATAAAAAAGCCCCCCCAAAATAAAAAAAAAAACCCTAGCCTAAACTTAACTACCAATAGCCCTTAAAAGGGCCTTTGGCGGGGCATTGCCCCAAAGTAATCAGCTCTTTTACCTGAAAAAAAATATACAAACAACCCCCCCAAAAGTAAAACCCACCACCCACACAACCAACCCCCCAAATAAAATACTATCTAAAAAACCTAAGATCCTAATTGCCCTGAAAAGGGCATTTGGATGGGCATTGCCCTTAAAAGGCAAGTTAGCTCTTTTGCAGGCCCCAAGTCCCTAACCTAAAAATAAAACCCACCCAATACAACCTTAAAAAAAAACTAACACTAACCCCCTGAGGATCGACTTACCGGAAGACATCCTCATTGATTGGATCCGCCAATAGAATTGAACTTCAATCATATTGGCTGATTGCATCAGCCAATAGGATTTTTTCTATCTTAATTCCGATCGGCTGATAGAATTCTATCAGCCAATCGGAATCTAAGGGACGCTATCTTGGATGACATCACTTAAAGGTACCTTCATTCAGCTTTAGTCCGTCGGATGAAGAGGATGCTCCGCGTCAGATTTCTTGAAGATGGACCCGCTCCGCGCCGGATGGATGAAGATAGAAGATGCCGTCTGGATGAAGACTTCTGCCCGTCTGGAGGACCACTTCGCCCGGCTTGGATGAAGACTTCTCCCAGCTTCATTGAGGACTTCGGCCCGGCTTGGATGAAGACGTCTCCTGATAAGTCGATCTTCAGGGGGTTAGTGTTAGTTTTTTGTAAGGGTGTATTGGGTGGGTTTTATTTTTAAGTTAGGGACTTTGGGTCTGCAAAATAACTAACTGCCCTTTTAAGGGCAATTCCCATCCAAATGCCCTTTTCAGGGCAATGGGGAGCTTAGGTTTTTTTAGATAGTATTTTATTTGGGGGGTTGGTTGTGTGGGTGGTGGGTTTTACTGTTGGGGGGTTGTTTGTATATTTTTTTCAGGTAAAAGAGCTGATTATTTTGGGGCAATGCCCCGCAAAAGGCCCTTTTAAGGGCTATTTGTAGTTTAGGCTAGGGTTTTTTTTATTTTGGGGGCGCTTTTTTTATTTAAATAGGGCTATTAGATTATGTGTAATTAGTTTAAATATCTATAATTTGTTTATTATTTTCTGTAATTTAGTGTGTTTTTTTGTACTTTAGCTAATTTAATTTAATTTAGGTAATTGTATTTAATTTAGTTAATTCATTTAATTGTAGTATAATGTTAGGTGTTAGTGTAACTTAGGTTAGGTTTTATTTTACATGTACTTTTGTATTTATTTTAGCTAGGTAGTTATTAAATAGTTAATAACTATTTAGTAACTATTCTACCTAGTTAAAATAAATACAAACTTGCCTGTAAAATAAACCCTAAGATAGATACAATGTAACTATTAGTTTTATTGTAGCTATCTTAGGGTTTATTTTACAGGTAAGTATTTAGTTTTAAATAGAATAATTTAGTTAATGATAGGAATATTTATTTAGATTTATTGTAATTATATTTAAGTTAGGGGTGTTAGGGTTAGGGTTAGACTTAGGGTTAGGGGTTAATACCTTTAATATAGTGGCGGCGACTTTGGGGGAGGCAGATTAGGGGTTAATAAATAGTATGTAGGTGTCGGCGATGTTGGGGGCAGCAGATTAGGGGTTAATACATATATTGTTGGTGGTGGTGTCCCGAGCGGCAAATTAGGGGTTAAAATTTTTATTATAGTGTTTGCAATGCGGGAGGGCCTTTGTTTAGGGTTTAATAGGTAGTTTATGGGTGTTAGTGTACTTTTTAGCACTTTAGTTATGAGTTTTAGGCTATGAATAATATAGACAAACAAGATAGGAACAGTGAATTAGACGAATAGAAAAACGACAATAAGAATCCTTTACAAAGTTGAGGAATGGGTTAAAAATGCTGGCTCATATAGAGGAGGATCTGTGGAAACAAGTCATCTTGATAAAGGCTTTGTAAAGCTGAAATGCTTAGACAATTTCTTTACAGCTCCACATATGGGAACTCTGGACATTGGAGGAACTCCCATAACCGCGATGTCAGGAGACAACTGAATACAGAGCGGTAGGAGTTTGAACTATTTCCACTTTGAATTAGTGCACGCACTTTGAATTCTCCATTGATTGGACAAAGGAAGGATACTCACCTAATAGGTGTTTGTGAACAATACAAACAAGCGGAGAACTCCAGAAGTGAGAGACGACGAGACCCACAAACAAGGTTAGACATTACAGGCTCTGCATTTCAGACAACTAAAGGTGTAAAAAGGCACTGCCGACTAGGTAAGCCGATGAAACGTCAAACTGCTACTACCACAGGGAAGCACTAGATTAATGTGCCTGGTGGTTATAACATATGGATAACATTTTTAAATCTAAACATCTGGTTTACAAAATTCCGGTGGAACTATATATCCACAATTGATACATAGCACCATCTTTAAAGTGGTTTCCTCTTGATAT